>NC_060268.1:82260438-82560438 GCF_021613505.1 Equus quagga | reverse complement strand
AATCACAACAAACTAGGAATAAAAAGATACTTTCTCTACCTGATAGAAAGCATCTACCGAAATCTACAATTAATATATTCATGGTGAAAAACTGAATGCTTTCCCCAAAGATCAAGAACAAGACAAGGATATCAACTCCTACTACTTCCACTCATCCTTGCACTGGAGGTTGTAGGCAGTGCAATAAAGCAAGAAAAAAGAAATTAAAGACACCCAGAGTGGAAAGCAAGAATTGACTGTCTCTGTTTGCAGACAACATAATCATTTACACTGGAAATACAATGGAATCTACCAGAAGGCAAATAGAACTGTTTCATGAATTTAGCAAATTTCCAGGATGTAAGATTAATGAAGAAAATCAGTTGTAGGTCTACATTTCAACAATTAAAAATAAGAAATTTAAAGTGTAAAAAATCAATAACATTTACAATATAAAGCATATGAAATAGTAAGAGAGAAATCTGAAAAAATATATGCAAGATCTGTGCCCTGAATTTTACAAAACAGTGCTGAGAGAAATTAAAGGGAAGAGCTAAATAAATGAAGAGATGTACCACGTTCACAGTTCATTAAACTCAATATTGCTAAGTAGTCAATTGTTCCCAAATTGCTCTATAGAATAAACGCAATTCCAATCAAAAGCCCAGGATAATCTGTTTTACAAGTTCACAAACTAATCCTAAAATCTATATGGGAATACAACAGATACAGAATAGCCAAAACAGCTTTGAAAAAGAATAAAGTTGGAGGACTAGTGCTATCTGATTCCAAATTTTATTACGAAGCTGCAGTATTGAAGATAGTGTACTTTGGGTGCCAGGATAGGCAAATAGGTCATGATATAAAATAGAGAGTCCAGAAATACACAGACACACACGTAACCAACTGATTTTTGATAAATGCACAAAAGCAATTCATTGGAGATACAATAGTCTTTCCAAGAAACAGTGCTGGAACAATTTGCTATCCATGTGCAAATAAATAAATTTTGATATATACCTTGTAAATGTGAAACAGTTAACTCAGAATGAATCATAGGATTAAATTTAACTATAAAATTTCCAGAAAAAATCAAAGGAGAAAATATTTGTGAGTTTACATTAAGCAAAGATTTCTTTGATATGATACCAAAAGAATGACCCAAAAAAGATTTGATAAATTTGATAATTTTAACTTCATCAGAATTAATAAGCATGCTCTTTGAAAGATACAGTTAGCAGAATAAAAAGACAAGTCATACCTTGGGAGAAAATATTTGTAAATCACATACTGATAAGGGACTTTAATCAAAAATATATATTGAGGCCAGCCCCATGGCCAAGTGGTTAAGTTTGTGTGCTCTGCTTCGGTGGCCCAGGGTTTCCTGGGTTCAGATCCTGAGCGTGGACATGACACCACTCATTGGGCCAAGCTGAGGCAGGGTCCCGCATGCCACAACTAGAAGCCACAACTAAAATATACACCTATGTACTTGGAGGATTTGGGAAGAAAAAAACAGGAAAAAAAAAAAAAAGAAGATTGGCAACAGTTATTACTTCAGATGCCAATCTTTAAAAAAAAAGAATACATAAAGACATTATAAAACTTGATAATGAGGAAACAACCACATTTTTAAAAACAGGTATAATATTTTTAAAAACACTTCACCAAACAAGATATATAGATGACAAATAGGACAAGAAAAGTTGCTCAACATCAGTAGTCATTAGGAAAATAGAAATTAAAATTACAGTAAGAAACCACTTACATACCTATTAGACTGGTTAACATTGAGAAGTCAGGCCATTCCAAGTGTTGACAATGATGTGGAGGATCGGACTTTTCCTGCAAATCTGGTGAGAATGTGAAATGGTAGAATAACTTTGGGAAAACAGAACATTTTTTAAAATGTTGAACATTGATTTACCATATGATCCAGCAATACCACTTCCTTGATATTTTCCTCAGATAAATTAAGTGTGCCCATACAAAAATGTTCAACAGTCAAAAACTGGAAACAACTTACATGTCCATCCGCAGAAGAATGGATAATACATGTGATATTTCCATAAAATGGAACACTACTGAGTAATAAAAAGAAATGAACAAGTGATATCCACAACATTAATGACTCCAAAAATAATTATATTTGAGTGAATGAAATAAGGTGATAAAAGAGTTCCCAGTCCAACCCCAGTGGCCTAGTGGTGAAGTTTGGGGTGCTCCATTTCAGCAGACCGGGTTAGGTCCCCAGGCATGGACCTACGCCACTCATCTGTTAGTGGCCATGCTGTGGCAAAGTCTCACATAATGAAAAAAAGAGGGAAGATTGGCAATGGATGTTAGCTCAAGGTGAATGTTCCTCAGCAAAAAAAGAGAGAGAGAGTTCCTACCGCAGAAGTCCATCTATATAAAATTCTAGAAGATACAACTAAATCCATAGTGACAGAAAGTAAATCAGTATTTGTATGGGGAATGGTGGTATAGGGAGAGGCAGAAGAGAAGGATTACAAAGGGGCATGAGCAATCTTTTGAGAGTGATGGATATGTTCATTATCTTTATTGTGCTATGATTTTACAAGTGTATATGTAGGTCAAAAATTAACAAACTGTACATTTTAAATAGGTGCAATTTGTCGTATGCCAATTATTCCTCAATAAAGCTGCTTAAATATCTCAAGAGCTGGAAATCAACATACAAAATAATTCTTCCCTTTTAGAAATGATTTCTATTATACGAGATTTCTTAACACAACATGATATGGAAAATAATATGGATAGGATATAAACATCACATAAAGATTCAAAGTAAATAAGCTAAAGTATTTATGTGAGATTGCAGGTGAACTATTTTCTTGTTTTTATTTTTAGAAAATACAAATGACCTACAATGAAAATCAATTGCTTTCCTAATATAAAAAATAATAAAAATAAGGTATTGTACCACTTGCCCACGCTTTAGATAATACACTCATGGGATTTTGCTTTTAATCTTGGAAGCTTTTCACTACTAAAAGCCATGAAAGGTGAAGACACAGTTTTAAAAAGATGTATGACGTGTTTAACCCACCATTGAGAGATATTTTGGTACGATATGTCAGATTCTCTGAACTTCAAGCCTTGAACTCCATCCTGACCTTATCAGACATGGCGTACTTGCATATTGCAGAGAGGCAGCATAACCTGACCCAGTGGATCAGTAGGGGCTATCTTATAGATCCTAAGTTCCCCAAATTGCATATGATAAAAGATGTAAGAAAAGCCAGATAGTGACAAAGCAATGCAGTCAGGCACAAAACCCAACTCTCTTTCTCAAAGAAACCCTCAGACAAATTTGGTATCTTAGAAAGAACTGAAGATTGGAGCAAAAGACCTGGCTTCACAGGAACTGCTGCTGTCCAGATGCATGACTTGCAGGCACATCATTTTACCCATCAGAGCTCTGATTCTCCTGCAAGATGCAGACACCGAACCTCTCATGATCAGAGGTGGTAGCATCCATGAAAGCACTGTACATCCTGTAAGACACGGTACCAGTTAGTTTACCGCATCCCCACTGTTCTCTAGCGGCTAGAGCTGAGCCTTTCACCATGATGGGGGAAGTAGATTGCGAGAGCAGAGACAGCAAGCACAGAGACAGCACGCCTGCGTTGGAACCCACAAGTCGGCTTTCCTGGCATACTTTCCTCCTCGTCTGACCATCAACACCTGTATCCTTCTCGCCTCTTGACCACAAGTTTGATTTGTTCGCCTTGACGTGCTCCAATGATTCCAGTTGTCTTTAAAAAGACACTTGGGCATTGCGTTTGACATTGCCAACAGAAGCACTGATTTTTAACCATGCAGCAGAGCTAGACAGGAAAATATTATATTAAGAGAAACAGCATGACGAACTGTGTCCAAAGGAAAAAAAAAATCTTCTTCCAATGTTTATTAATCCTTTCTCTCCACTTTGATCTTGGGGTGATATCGAAGAGAGATGTGAGTTAAGAAATGACCCAAGGCCTATAAATCCTTCTACTGCCGATAATAAGTGAACTGTGGTTTTATGTAACCATCAGATGTTGTCTGTAGGGTTTAATCCACCAATGACAGAGAAAGCTCCCTTAATTTGTATACCCTTTTTATTAGTGATGAAAGCCTTAAAACCGAAAATAAAATCAATTGCTTATAGTTAAAGAATTCTCTCTCTGCTTTTCCAGAATGAGGGTCACTCTGCTTCTCCATTACCAAAGCCCCCTGCCTCTCTTTCTCCAAGTCTGTAACTTGCCCATAAAAATTAATGCATGGGTGAAGCTTGGCCTGCATGTGGGATAGAAGCTAAGAGGAAACGGGCTTGTTTCTTCCACCTCTGAAATACATTCTTTAGGCAAATCACCCACCCGTTCCAAGCAAAGCAAAGCTGCCTCTGCTGTGAATATTTCCTTTCGCTTTTGCTCAAACAATTGCTATTCACAAAAAAAATTCACATTGAGCTATTTTTTGGGGGTATTTATAAACATCACAACAGCTTCTAAACAGGAAGAACAACAAATCAGACTTTCAGAAATGTGCTGGGTTTTCTTCTCCGTGAATATAAAAAGACCACCGCATGTAGCTGTAAAGAGTGAAGGCATATTTTGTGCATGTGCTATACATAGAGAAAGATATTCTAAACTCCTTATTTTCCCTCCTAAGCTTCAGGCAATGTTTCCAAGTGCAGTCAGCATTATGGACCTGTGAGAGGAAGTAACTGCATTGTGTACGAGCCTCCTGAGTCCTAACGAGAGGTAAAAGGGCTGTTTGTTTCAGACCGATCCGAAAACCATCCTGAGAAGGATGGCCTCCACCTCAGCACGCAATGAACAAGGCCCTTTGCCATCCCGTCTCCGCTGGCTCAGGAGTGACGACAGCATATCAAGGCCACATGCAACATGCAGTTCGCTGTTTCTTCTTGTTCATCTCTGTGGATGAGAGCTTATGTGTGGCAAAAGAAAGGATGGAAATTTGTTTTTAACAGAAATATAAATAAATCAATGCAATTTTTAATTGGCTTCCTCCAAGGAGACTTTGATCAGAGGAAGCATCTGGCATGCTGGGAGGATGCTGTATTTGTGGCCAATTTTCCCATTGGGTAGACTGACACTGAAGAAGTGTTTGAAAGGACCAAAGTCCCCACGTATAAGCTGAGTGGTCCCTAATCCAGAAACCTATGACTGAAGGTCTAATCTACAACTCAGTTTTAAAACTCCAGTATAAAAATGATTTCATATCTAATCTACCATTTATATACCAAGATAATTAAAAACTAAACCAAATATAGCCAACTCTGTAGTATATCTATGCGATTCACTATTATGCTGGGGAAAGCAGAGTTGCAACCAGAAAGTCCCCAAAAGCAAACCCACCAGCTTCAAGTTATTGTTCCAACAGCTTTCCAAATGGTTTCATGGCTGGTTGATTTGCTTGGAAACAAATAGACACTTCCATAATCTACCTCCAAATGCCTGAGAGAACACAAAACTGAGCATTCATCGTGGAAAACCTAAGAAAGCATAGGCAAGAGCCCTTTTCCACTCAGCTTCCTGTGGCCCTGTCACAATTTTGGCCTTCACTCTTGTCTTTGAGTCAGGATTCCAATACATTATGCACAGGAAAGCCAACTCTTCCTTTGTCTTGAATCAGCAAATCGACACACATTCAGCCTACGTTTATTGAGCACCACCGTATTTAATGCCTATGCTAGGTGCTGGTGAGATGCAATGACAAGGATGCCTTGATTCCTGCCAGTATTTAAGCTAAATAAGAGCGAGAATCAATTGTTCACTATATGGTGACCTTTAAAGAAAGGGACGGTGTATTATTATGGATGAAGTACAATTCTCATGATCCTGTTAGAAGAGATGCTTTTCATTTGGCAAAAGAGAGAAAAAAATAGCTGGTCTTATGGAACAACTAGGTTGGGGGGCAACACCTGATTCAGTGTATGAGGGCTACCACGATAGGCAATGTTTTATGACAACCACTGATGGTACTGGTTATTTTCTTTGTCACGTAATGAATGAAGACATGGCCTTCCCACCTTATAGGGAATTGACTACTACCTAAGAAGAGGGAAAAATTCCTGGAGCACTAACCTAGGAAAAAATTTAAAAGTTTGATGTTTCTATTCAAGGTAGAATGCATACACACATTTAACTTTTTTACTGTATTTTGTTTTGATTGAACTCTTTTCACTTGTTTTACATATCAACAAGACCATAAGCAATTTGTAAATCAAATTTCTAAATACATCCCCTCTTTCTTCATTTGATATATAAAATAGTTTTATTTGTGAATAAATAATAAATCCTGAAGATTTACAATTTAAAATGAGATGTACATTAGGATGATGTTAGTATGATGGTGACTACAGAGTCTCTTTGGAAAGGGAATTCCACAAACAAAATTCTCAGAAGAATGATCTGAAGCAGAAAATGTATAAAAATTCCACTTGTTTTTGCAATTCTAAGTCAAATGGTTTTTTTCTATAACATTGGTCAGATATCCACGAGAAAAAGGGAAAGCTAAGAAATATTCAAATGAAGGGCAAAATTCACATTTTTCTAAAATATATGGAGATGGTACTATAAAGTAAAGAAAGAAAACATGAAAATTTGATTCTGGGTAACACAACTGTAAAGAATTTTATTGAACTTTTCCAAGTTTCTGGAGCTAAAGGATATTTTCTTGTTATTTTCTCTACAGAGAGTTTGTAAAATAGAGTTCCAAGGAAAATTTTTTTATCATTTTGGATCAATTGAAAATAGGTTAAATGAATGATTTCCTCTTTAGAAGTGAGCCAAAATGTCACGGCCTCGCAGATAGGAACACAGATGAGAGATGTCAGGAACTTTAACATCTGTTAGGTTGCCTTCAAAGAAGAGAAAAGCATGATTGGGTTGTGGCTCTGATGCTGTCACTTATAACTGAATAAAGTTAGAAGAAGTAGGAAGTCTCTCTGTGCTCTATTTCTTCTATGCACTGAGAGCATAGTGAAGCCGCCCCCAGGAATCGCAATGTGGAGTATAATCTATCATCAACGTTAATATAGCACAGGTTTACCTGAATTCAACAAATTCCAAAGATAATTATAAAACCTTCTCAGTGAATGTGTCTGCTCACGAAGTAAGCAAAGACATTCTGAATGTGGTTCTTGCCTATTGACAAACATCTTCTCTACACTAATTAGCCGATTCCAGTCATGAGGGGTTTATGGAGGATCTCTAAACCAAGGAGTTCTTCATCAAAACTTAAAAGGGATTACCGTAGTCACAAGTCTCAGAATGAGAACCATTATTTGTGGAGAACAGACGTCCTTAATCACTCTAGCAACTAGGTCGACATCAGAAGCTCCAACTATTTCTAGTCAATGGAAATTATCATCACGCATTAGGGACCAGAAAGGAAACAGGCAAACGAACAACTTGCCAGGATGATTTAAGTTCTGGCATTTAGAAGTTCCTGTTTCCATTGCTCTTTTGATGTGGCTCTTGGCTGTTCCTCTTCTGGAAGAAAGCTCTCACATTTTTACTCCCAAACTGCCTGCATGTGGGGATGTACAAAACCAAAGCAGAAAGATGTTCTATTCAATATGGCAATTGCTTATGGGTGATGGACCATATCCTAAGGACCATCCACAATGGTCCTTAAGAAGATGATTCTGTGAGTTGGCAGGCAAATGATCCCAGTTTATCCAAATGGTGAGCAACAGCTGTAGCTTTAGGATGGGAAATATTTGAACAAAAACTGTAAAGCTAGTGAAATATCTGGATATTTGGACTTCACTAGTGGCTAGATGGTCCAGAAAATTGATCCTTTTTTCACAGTTGTATCTTACCACATATAGACCCGAACCGAATGTAAATTTGATCTACAGAAGCTGATGAACCAAAAAACAATTTTGCAGCAGATATATCGGGGCAGAGAAGTCAGTTGACATGGAATGTTTTCAATGCCTTACCTAAGAGAATGCCCAGAATAAGGAAGCCTTCGAGATTATATATCTAAGTCCTTCCATTACAGAGGAAAGGACTGAAGCCAGAGAGATCCTTCTCCCTGTGACAGAGCTGATCAGTAGCTGGGCTGGGACTAGAACCCAGACCTTCTGATGAGCCCAGTGCTCCCCTTATTCTACCTTGCCACCTTCAAGATGAGTGTGACCCTCACCAACTGTCCAAGTCACTATTGCCAACCTCCAGTGTTATTTTGATAACTGTCAAGTAGCGCACACTCATAGGCCGTGTCTGCATCGTCCAACACTGAACCCCCAATTCTTAGCATAGTACAGGGTAGTCGATCAATAAGGTTTTAGTTAAATGGAATTGAATTGAACTGAGAATAGCTTCAACATCAAAACAACAATGATAACAAAACACGCTTACAAAATGCCTACTATGGGCAAGGCCGTGTTCTAAGTGCTTTAGGTATTCATGAGTTATTCATGAGTTAATTATATGTGATATTCATGAGTTAATGGTAACAGTAACCCCTGATGCATGTGTTAGGAGGAGTCTAAACCATTAGTGACACGGGAAGGGTCGATTTTCATTATTAAGAGCCTAGCAAATGCATTGCACAGTCAGGAATCTCAACCACGAAAAGAACACTCTTGACCCTGAGCTTGACCATTGCTACCGCATAGCAAGGCTGGGCAACCTGGGCCAGCTTGGCTCAGCCTGTGGTGCAAGACTATCTGTACCACATTTGGAAAGTTACTCCGAAAGAAACCAGTATTTTAATAATATAAATTTAAAAAAATTGTTTAGACAAAGCTGGAAACCTCCTAGGGTGGGAAAGGCCAACAGGCCACAAGGAGGCCCTGAGGCGCCCTGCTAGCCTGTGGTTTGTTGGCATTTGCAGTTTGATGGTTGTTGTGGATGGAATGTTTGTGTTGCCCTCAAATCCACTTGTTGAAGCCCTAACCCCCAGTGTGGTGGTATTTGGCTATGAGGCCTTGAGGGAAGTAATTAAGGTTAAATGAAGTCATAAGAGTGGGACCCTTATCTGAGAGATTAACATCCTTATAAAGAAGAGATGCCAGAGAGCTCTCCCTCTCCCTCTCTTTCTCTGCCACTGAATGTGCCCAGAGGAAAAGCCATGTGATGACCCAGCGAGTAGGCAGCTGTCTGCAAGCCATGAAGACACTCTCACCAGAACTCAATCTGGCATCACCTTGATCTTGGACTTCCCAGCTGCCAGAACTGTGAGAAAATAAATTTCTGTTGTTTACCCCTCCCAATCTGTGGTATTTTGCTATGGCAGCCTGAGTGACTAATACATGAGCTTTGTATCCTTGTTTGTTGTTCTTAGAAGGGAGGCAGAGAAAGAAAGACCCTCCCTGGCACACTTCTACGCCTGTATCATCATCCTCATCATGTGTCCGAAGTCACTCAGAGGCAAGTACCTGCAGCAAGATGAAGTCACCAAAACATCAGAGTGGTGCCCCGCCAGAAAAGGCCAGATCAGGCTTGCATCTCTCTCTTGCCCCTGCACCCCCCACCACTGCCTCAATCCTTGCCTCACAGTGTGGCCATGAGGATTAAATTACATAACACCTGTAGAGCTCTTAGCACCTAGCCTGACATGTAACTGTAAATGGCAGTAGCTGTTATTATTGGCCGAGACTGCAGAACATTTGTGTAAAGGAGCAAAGAGCTTTGACGCAAACTTGAGATTGAATGTAGGCCCCGTGTCCCCACTACCTTCTCGTAAGCAAGTAATTTCAGCCCCCTGAGCCTCAGTTTCTTCATCTGTAAATGTTCCATATTGTCTGTCTTGTGGGGATCTTGGGACGCTGTATCACCCCCCAGCTTCTTCAGGTGAATGTGATTGCCTAGGCAGAGAGAAGTCTTACACTGAGGATAAGATGCCCAGCCTGGGGCCAATGTCCTATGTTTGGGGCCTTGGAGGGAGTTGTGAGGGAGGGGGACCAGTTCTCCTGGGCCCCGGGAAAGGCTCAACTCTGAGGCCCGTGCTGGGTAAAGGAAGGGGTGGTTGTGAAGCTCAACGTACTTCCTGGACTTGGCGACAGAGCACTGGGCTGGGAGCTGGGGACTCAGCCTTTGGCGATACATGTAACCTCAGACAGGTGACCGCGCCCTGTGGGCCTCAGTTCTTTCACCTTCAAAGGATGGAGAAAACATGAGCATTTCCAGGGTTCCAGCATCCCGTGACTGTGAACAGTTCCTTCTCTTTTATTGGAGTCTACATTAGTCAAATGTGAACACAGGGCAATTTTATTCTGTACACTTGGTCAGAATGATTTGTATTCCACAGCCTCAGTCCCTCATAAAAGGTTGATGTATGTTTTGACTTCAATAACCAAATGTTTTATATTTTATAAAAGCCAAATTGATGATGAAACCCCACTAAATGTACTTTTCCTTCTTCCAATTCAAAGAAAATTGAATTCTTTGTGTGTGTCAGAGTTTGTAGCTCACTGCCATTAGGAAAGAGGGGGTCATTTGAAATCTAGAGAAAGTGTTATAATCTGGGGAAGTTTCTAGTAGAAGGGACCAGAAGACCACATTTCCAAAGCTTGTACATATTCCACGTAGGCCAGTTTCCTCAGGCCGCAGTCTTGCTCAAAGAGGGCTGCTGAATCCAGAATGGACCACCTGAGCTTCCACAATGAGGAGCCAGACGACAGGAGAAAGAGCCCCTGCCAGGGAGCACAGTGGCATCCACCCAGACATCCCACACTAGGGCAGACACACCTCACTGCAAAGTTGCTTTTACCTAGGCATGAGGTCGCTCTCCTCATCAAAGCACACCCAAGACCTCCAGTATGAGAGGAAAAAACTCTCTGAGCTTTAACTAAAGCTCCCCAAGCTGTGAGAAGTGGAGAAGGAGGCAGAAGGGGGAAGATAAAAAGTTGATCCCCCAAATCCAAGCCCAAATCAATAGAGGAATAATCCTTCACTGGGGAGAGTGAAATCAAATCCTCCCCAACAGGAAAACATTCAGAGTCTACCAGGAAAGGAAAAAAAGTAGGTTATGAAATAAACTCAAGCACTGAATCCTATATTGTGTGTTTTCTCTGTTTTTCTTTGGTGATAGATAGATGATAGATAGATAGATTGATTGATTGATTGATATAGATAGATGATAGATGGACTAACTGACAGAAAGATGATAGATTGAGTGATCTAATTCTTGAAGAATAGGTACAAAAATATAAATAGTGTCTACTTTTAGGCAGTGGAATTACAGGTCACGTTTCCATTTATTCACTGTGCCAATGACTTAGTCTTCTCTGGGTTGGGAACTCAGCAGTAAACAAAAGAGACAAAATCTTAACCTCCAAGCACCTTACAGACAGAGTAATTTTATTTAACTAATGAATTTATTTGGTTTTTTTTGTGTTTTAAATTTTCTACAATGAACATGTATTATTTGATGGTCAGTAAAAAGTATGAATTAAGAAAACTAAGAGTGAAACCTCCTTGCTTATAGTTCTTAGCTTTTGCCAAGCACTTTCCTTCCTTTCTAGCCTTCATTTACAAAATCACAGCTTTGAGTAAAACGAATCTAAATTCAGATCCCTGCCCTGCCACTGGGCAGGCTACTTAATCTCTAACCTTTAATGTCCTCATCTCAAGTGAAGTGGCCACTGTCCTTGGTGGGATTGTATTGGAAGTGACGGTTGCCATAGAGAACACACAGAGACGTGAGCACAAGGAGAAGGCTCAGTGATTGTGAGGTTTGGGCCTCCAAGAAGCCCTGACTTTCTAAAGAGCAGATGTAGCTGTTGTCCAATTATTGACGAGAATGTCATGTGTGGGGAAAGATGAGCAAGTGAAGCGAGGTAGACCTTGGTTTCAATCCTCACTCTGCCAATTTCAAGCTGCATAGTCCTCTGCAAGTTCCCTGACCTCCCTGAGCTGATTTCTGCAGCTGTCAAGGGATGAAAATGAAAATGCCTTCTTACACTGCTGCTAGGAATATCGAACGAGATGCTAAAAGTGCTTTGAAAACTGCATTGCCGACTTTGGTCAGTTGTGTCGACTGCGTAGTCAACTGTGTCAACTGTGTAATCAACTGCATTGCCAACCACACTCTCCCAACCAGAACGCCTGCCTTCTTACAAGATTCTGGGAGAAGACACGAAGGGCGTGAGTTAATACCACTCTCTTGCTTTGTCCATATCCAGGGAGCAAGTGAACTTTTCATGATGTTTTAGCCTTCTGATGTTATCTGTTGTTCTCCCTGAGGATGGGTTCTAGGTGGTCATGGGAAATATTCCCAGCAGAGCACCAGACACCCTTGTCATAAGAAGACATTTCCAGGTCAAATGTATTTACCAAGCTCATGTCAACCTGTCCAAATATGTCCTTAGTAGCCAAATAAATATTCATATCCAAAATGAAACTCACTTTCTCTACTCCACCAGACTTATGCTTGCATATCCTATCTCACAAAAAGACACTATCCACTATCCAGCCATTGCCTTTGACAGAAATAGAGCCTCCTTGGAATGTGCTGTCTCTCTCACTCGTCAATCAGCCCCAAGCACTGTAGCTTCAGTCTCTGAAATACCTCCCACCTGCCCCCGTCCCCACTGCCTTCACACTGGTATAGGTCCTCCTTTCCTCTCACCTGGAAGAAAGAAATAGCACCCTAGCTGCTCCCTGACTTCATGCTGCCTACAACAGAAATCTGCTCATGCCACCTCCCATCATGAGAAGTCTTCAGAGGCCCCTCTCGTCTCTCAAGGCACCATTCAAACCCCTTCATGTAGATCTGCCTTTCACATCGGCCTCATCTTTCTTTCTTCTTCGCAACTCCTCCAGTGCTTTCTCATTTCCCTGGGCTTTTGCTGATATTGTTACCACTTCCTGAGCACACTTTTCCCATCCTTCTTTGAACTCCTGAGCTCAAATTTTAACTGAGCTCAAGTCTGTGGAGTGCCTCCCCTTCTGGGAAATGCTTGCACATCTGTGCCTCTCATTTTATTTTGAAGTGTGCCTGGCACCTGTGCTCACCACTCTCACAGTAACCAGCATGCCACACTCTTGTTCCGGTATCTCCGAAGGGATGGAAGCCATGTCTTATTGTCCAGTATGATCCTGGCACCCAGCACCATATTTGCTCCACTAAGAAGCTGGTGCTTCATATGTGTCTGTTGAATAAATGAGAGAGTGAATAGTGGCAAATGCACACCATGGGGTTTGGCTTCTCTGCTTCCCTTACAATCGCATGGCTTAGAGAACTTGTCTCTTCTCCAGCCAGAATGGAGTCTTCCCTGCTTGGTCAGTGCTTCAGTCAGCTCTTCTGGGCTGTTCCAGGGCTGACATTTGGCCTCAGATGGAACAAGCCTGAAAGAAATAAGGCAATTTCGATCCTGGAAAACATCAGTAACAACTTGTAGTAGAAGTTTATAACCGTGTTGAGGTGCTATTCAGTTGCCAAGACTTGGAAAAGAAACGAGAAAACAAAGGCACCAAACGAGGTGTGGTGTGAGGAGAGGCATGTCATTTCTGAGAAGCGCTGCTGGGAAGGAGAATGCAGAAAGCAGCAGCCTCCCAGAGGGAGTCCCTTCTGACCTGGGAGAGAAGGCTTGGCCTTAAATCAAAAAGACATCCTGATGAGATGGGGTAGGTCAAACCAATGGGGGAGGGCTGGTCAGAAAAAAACAACCAAAATCAGTTCATCCAGGACAAGAGAGATGGAGAGGGGCCAGGAACCAGAAAGCAGCAGGACAGGAGTGATGAGGCCAAGGGGCTTGTCGGTGACCAAAAGGCCAGCAGGGGGCAATATCTTAAGGGCAGCCTTGTTGGAGGGACACAGCAGGTCTCTCCTGACTAAAGAGAGCACAACTCCTTAATCTGAGCGGCAGTCTGATCTGCTATACAAAACCAAGAGACACAGTGAGAGAAGTTCATAGTTACGCTTGAGGAGGCAACACGGAAAAGGTAATGGTAAGGTTATTGTTGTTTCCTTCTGAATACAAATAGGAAGACTGTGGACAAACTTTGAGGTCAAGGCTGCCTGTACCCCAGCTCCACCACTTACTAGCTGTGGATCTTGGGCAAGCTGCTTGATCTCTCTGGCCTTGGTCTTCTCATCTGTGAATTGGCACGGCTTGCTCACCTCCCATATAATGTATGCTGTGGGAAGGTGTGGGATGCCATGGTTTGAGCACATTTTCTAGAGTGAACTAAACATGCGTATGAAAACTGTAAAGATGTATTGAAAAATCAAATGTATATCCACGATTTTGGCAAAAATCTCCAAGCATTTTTAAAACCAACATTTAGCTAAATGCATGAGAGAGAAAGAGCAAGAAAAAAATATGGAAGGACACAAAGGAATGACGGCTGAGATGGAAGTCAAGAGGGAGACTTTGGGCCTGGGATTGGGGATGAGTGGGGTAACCAGAATGTTCTAAAGACTTTTGACCCAAGCCTGTTAGAGCTGCCAGACTCTAAGATTGATGCTCTTGGAAACTAATCCTGATGTGGTCAGCAGGAAAGAACCGCCCACTCCTAACCAGCTTGGTACTATTTCCCTGCACCATTAAACTAGGGCCCCAATCTCAACAGCAACACCAATGAATAACTTCAGGAGGGTTCTATATATGGAGCAGATCAGGAAGACCTCCACTGCTGTTGCTGGTCCCTCTGAGCCAACGCTGAAGCAATACTTGGTGAAGAGGTTGGGGACTCAGAGCCTGCTTCTTTTCTAATCCAAAACCTCACTTCTTTCAGTCTCTTCTTTCTTGGAACCCTTGGTCCTAACCGGGAGGGTCATTATCAATGCCTTGGCACATCTTACATAAGCAGAGATATTAACCCAAAGGTCTTGGCTATATTTCAACTCAGGTATAATTGCATTCTGCCCACCATGGTCATTTCTTGCAAAGACAGTCATTACAGTAACTTGGACACTTCCTCCCACCTCAAAAAATGAGTAACTCCCCTCCCTGGGGTCTTGGCCAGATGCCAGTTCAAGTCGATTTGATTGCATGCACCAGAGCTTTTCCAGGAGATTGGGCAGTGCGGCTGTTTCATGTTTCATAGGTCACAGGTTCAAATCCTGCCGAGGGGCCACTTTCAATAAGGCCTCTGTTACTGTTCAGGGGATGGAGAATGAACCTGGGAACACTTTCCTCACTTTCCTTTGTTTGCCTCAACCACTGTACCACGGGGAAAGGTAAGGGCAGGCTGTCTTTCATTTCCCTTCCTCATATGAGGCTAGTGCCCGGAGCCAAGTTGGCCCTCTACCTTCCCATAAAGCATCAGGCTCCATTTCCAAGATCTTCAGTGGAATCACTCTCTCAGCTGCCTAGGGAAAAAAAATGGACCTTCATTTCCTATTCTGACTGATGATTTATGCAACAATATAAATTACTGTGAGCCAATAAAGTCAAGTTGTATAACAAGTACATTAAATTCAGGTGCTCAATATATGAAATAATGTAAAACGTCTGATCAACACTGATCAACACATTCGTGACGTGGTGGCCAATGCTTGAAAACATTGATCTCGTATACGTATTCACACACACCTGCTTATTACAGAGGGAGAAATCCTTCCACAAAAAACGCAAATAGTTAAAGCTGCATGTATCAAGTGCTTATTATGCGTGAGGCACGAAGTTGGGTTCTCTACGTGGATCATCTCAGTTGTTTCTCACAATATCTCTTTAAAGTCATCACTAACGTGATCCCCATGATACGGACAAAGAAACTGCCCAGGGTCATGCAGCCTGTAAACAGTGGTATCTAAATTCACATGCCAAGCATCTGGGTTCAGAGTCTATGCTCTTGAACACTGTATGCTGTTTCTTCCAAAATACAGAGATCGACAATAGCATCCCCTGAGAGGTGCGGCTGTGGGTCAATTTTATTTTCTTATTTATGCTTTTCTAAATTGTCTGTATTCTCTCTAATGAATGTATATTATGTTTCTAGTCAGGAAAAAATGATATTTTTAAGTCTTTCCTTTTTCACATTGTCTGCATTTCAGAGAAAGTAAAAAAAGTATCTCAGTACCAAGGAGTCTTTGTAATAAAGCTCTTTCTGGAGTCTCTAGGACCAGAGGAAAGTATTCGAAGAAGTCAATTTGGCAAGCTTCTCCACGGAGATGTCATCTCTTTATAAACCTGCTTTCACTCCTTCTTAAGCACCCTGCCTCTTTTCCCTCCCCCAAACAACAGAGCCTCTTGACCCACAGACCAAAGAAGGCACAAGAAATTAAGGGGCAAAAAGTCACGTCTAAATGCCCAATCCTTCCACGCTTTATGAGGATGAACTTGGCCTCCGGGTACAGCGATTGTAAGGGCCTCAAGAACTTGGCAGCATTTTAATAGTATGAGATAATTCCCCAGCTAAACGGTAAGAAATATGGACTCGAGATCAATACAGGGTGAATTAGTAGTCAAGAGCGATCAAGTACGACAGAGAAAATATGATTTATTTCTTAGAAGGGCTAAGATCTCCAACAGTTTATTGAGGTGAGTTTGAAGATTGGGGCACTGAGCTGGGAGAACGCTTTCATTTAATCGACAAGTGGGTTTGTGGAGGAAGCACAGACACTCCAAGGCTTTTGAGACCTCATTTTCTCTCTTTCTTGCTGCGGCTGCAGTAATCTTATGGCTGTGCCTCCTGCAGCTGCTTCTGAAACCCCAGGATCAGTCCCAGGCAGGCAAAGCAGCTGACCTCGCACCTTACTGCACGAAACCGAAGTTTCCAGCTAGCGACCGGGACAGTAATTAATCTAATTAACAATTATTCGGTAGCAATGAAGTTAAGAATGTCGCATCTCGTGGCATACTTTTAATTTCTGATGGGCTTTCGGATGTGACTTTTCCTGACATTTAACTGCCTTGCTGTATGTCTTTCTTTTTGCAGAGAAATACAGTTTATTCATCAAGGATGCAATTTCAGTTTCCTTGGGTGCAGGAGATATGAACAAGTGTGATTATCTTAATATGAAAAGTGATGGCCCTTGGCATCAGCCTGAATATAAATGCTGAAAGGAATGGAGAAGTCATTTTCCTTGATATATTTTGCTATTAAGTCTGAATGTCAAAAAGGTTGGATCTAAGCCTCGGTGACACTAGACAGTGTTTTTGTAGATAAAAATTGATTTTTAAATAGTTTTAAACAGTGCTTAGCAAATAAATTTCCCACTAAATGCGTGCTCCTGTGCATACATAGGAGAGGATGGAGAGTTCATATCAGGAGCATTTACAGATCCACAACTTCCCCTCCCCTGCCATTTTGGCCATCCAGGGATGGAAGGCATACGACCTCAGTCACTGCAAAAGTTCTCCAGCAAGGCTTTTTAGAGGATGGATTCAGAAGAGGAATGTGAAAGTCCATGTGCCTCCCCCCAGTGAATATTTTGAGCTCGGTGCCTTTAAAATCAATGCCTTGGGGAGTCACTAAGAACAAAACTAAACTCTAACTCATTTTGATGCGTCATCCTCCAAATGCTACCAACTCATAAAATGTTTCCTCAGGGCAGTGTGTTACTTTCTAAAGAGAGAAGCGGGTTTGGAGGTTAGAGAGCGAATTTAGAACTGACTTTGAGCACACAAAGGGAAGGACAGACTGATCCCAAACCAGCCAATGAAGTGGCCCCAAACTCTGCTGCCCTAAGAGAGCTCAGAGCCGACCCACAAGTTGAGTTGACTTAAAGGACGTTCTACAGATGAACTCCCAATAACAAAGAGTAAATTCCAAAAATCTTGAGTGTTCTTCTGTCCCACCCAAAGTTTAGACTTTTCATGGAGAACCTACAGAAAGAACGGACGGTCACTAATATGGTTCATACTGTGTCAAATTACTTGCTATTAAAGTATTCAGGGAGTGGGATCCTGACCCTGTGCAGGTGAGCTAATCAGTGCCCTGACACTTTTCACCTGCACGTCTGCCAGGGACCAGGAAACTCTATGTTGGGCATGAAGCTAGGGGCGGGAGCATTGAAACACGCAAAAATTCCAAGGAGGGAACATCATGGGCCCTTTTAAAGAGATAGGAGCTGAGTTCCAGACAAGATAATGTCATAGTATAGTCGTCCAAGTGATACATGGTAGAGACAGATTCTAACTCATATGCAGCTCACTGGAGCACATCTTCTCATCTTCTTTCTACTTTACCAAAAAGCTGCGTGCAATCGACATTCGCTTTGCCTTGAGCATTATATTGACTATTTCTGATCTTTGTGGTTGTTTCAGTAATAGCTCAATTATCCAAAATATTTAGGAGATGGGGCATTCTGGTGAATTGAAATTCTACCTTAGCAAATAGAGTGTAATGGAAATAACTAGATTGTCAACACCCGTTCATTGCACGGCAAGTAGCTGCACCCACTCCACCATCATTATGTGCCTGATTTGCAACCTGCATTTCCCTTGATCATAACAGTGAACACACCTGATTGTAATTATGGGTGTATCTTGTCTTCCTTGTTCTGCTGTAAGTTCAGCCCCATAGGACAGGGTCTTTCTTGCTACATTTTATCCCCAGTGCATGGCAAAGGGTAAGTCCTCAGTACATATATGTATATGTATACATATATGTGTATGTGTGTGAACACATACATTGTGCGTGCATGTATACATGTGTGGATATTAAACACCATATACTATATATGCTGTATACGTATTATGTATGTCACATAGTATATATTTACCATATAATTTTATCCTATAATATACTCTGCTATAGTATATTATAATTTGTATGTGTAATATATTACATATTATAATATTTAATATGTTATATATCTATCACATACAAGCCTGTACGGTATATATGACAGAATGAATGAAGAAAAGCACAACAGAGTCTGAGATGAAAGGGTGAAGAGCATTATCCTGAACGTGCACTGGTCTGAGGATGTCCTCAGACACAGGGGACCCCCAGGGTTTGAATCCAAGGTCTATCTCTAACCAGGGATGTGCTTGTGGGCAAATCCCTTAGTCACCTGAGCCTGTGTGAAATGAGGATGACCATACTGTGAGTTCACATTTATTGACACTTTCTTTGTACCAGGCACAGTGCTGAGCTCTTTGCATGCCGAAACTCCATTAACCTCCCAATAACCCTGTTAGTCAGATACTATTATTGGCATCATTTATAGGTGAGGAAATTAAGGCATGGTGAGGGTAAGTAATTCACTCAAGGTCACACAGCATTCTGGACCCAGGGTGCACTTGCTTATTTCTTCAGCAGAGACTAAATGCAACAGCACCCAGAACATGCCTAGCGCTCAGGAAATGCTAGCTATTGCCTCCGCTTTCAGGGACGGCAATCTCTGGCTAACCACACATGCTGCTAAAATTTGACAATGTATTGCTTTGCCTTGTAAAGAATGGAAGAAGAAATCAGCCTGTATAGATTTTATTTTCAAACTATCTATAAATAATAAGTTAAGGAAAACTTGCCTTTCTTATTTAAAGGTCTAATTTAGATTCTTTATCAAAATGATTTAAAATGCCTTTCACTAGGAAACCATATTTCAAAGACTTTATTTATTAGACTTCTTGAAAGTGTGTTTTTAATGCACATTCTGACTTTTTGCCAAACCTCTTCTCTGAAACAGTAAAATTAGAGCAGCCCCCTCTTTAAAGAGTTATATTTATTAGATTTTTACATATTGATACAGTACAATTTATCAAAATAAATCTGTGAATTGGCACATAAATCTTCCACTTTTCGAACCTTCTTTATGCCCGGAGTCTCTACTGTAATTTCCCTCTGATAAATGTTCAGAGAAGTCTCATAGCAAAGACCTTCTTTTCAAAAAACCAGAGCTGCATCTTTAAGAGTAACTTTTCTGTGGCCATATCACTTCCCTCATTCCTGTGGCTCCACTTGGGCCAGAGTGGATGTGTGTGTTTTATCTGACACTGATAATTAAACGTAATTACATTTTAAACCTAAACAGCTGTGAACGCTGCAAAATGCGCAGGACACATAAGCCAAGTCCTAAAACAATGTTCAACCCTCTTGGGAAAATGCCAGGAGAAAGTCTCCATTTTGCATCTTTTCATTCTGCTGCCTTAAAAACCTTTCTTCTTTTTTTATTTAAATTAAAGACAATCACTTCAAAAGAAGATGCCTCCTTCTGAAAATTCGGTGGTCAGATTCTGAGTGATTTCAAACAGTACACATGTTGCATACTTCACCAGCATAGTTTTGATGAGAGTCTTTCTTTTCTAGAATTCTCTGCTACCCCTGGTGATATGGAGTAGACACCAATATGGACACTCAGGGGCACTGACAGGTATCGAATTCGATTTATGGATTATTTGTTTGACAGCGTAGAGGTAAGAAATTCTAGTGAGAAACAAGAACTCATCTCCCTTTTCCAGGATAAAATCATTTAATCTTCAAAATATCAGGTCTTCTGAATGCACGCATTCTACCTTCTCTTTTCACAAACCAATGAAATAGTCTGTGTGTCTTGGGGCTCCAGCTGCACTTCACAAGTGATGAGAAATGAAAAACTGACAACTTTTGTAGTCTAATTTGACCCTCTGTATTGAGGGGGGAAATAGGAAGAATGTGAGTCACTTTTGCGCCACTATTGTTACGGACTGAATGGTTGTGTTCCCCTAACGTTCATATGTTGAAGCCTTAACCCACAACGTGATGGTGTTTGGAGAAAGGGCCTTTGAAAAGTACTCAGTTTTTAGATGAGGTGATGAGGGTGGGGCCGTCAGGAGGGGATTAGTACCCTTATAAGCAGAGGAAGGGAGAGCAATCTCCACCTGCATGCACCAAGGAAAGGCATGTGGGGACGCAGCGAGAAGGTGGCTGCCTATAAACAGGAAAGAGAGGTCTCACCAGAACCCAACCATGCTGGTACCCTGAACTTGGACTTCCCAGCCTCCAGAACTGTGAGAAATAAATGTCTACTGTTAAAGCCACCCTGTCTATGGTATTTTGTTACAGCTGCTCAAGCTAAGATAACCATCAGAAAAGCAGTGTTTGAAAAATGAAAATAAAGATGTGCTAGCATCCATGTTTGGATGAATACCCACAGCCTCTCATGCTCCTGTTCCAGTGTCCGCTCCCATCTTCCCGCCTCTACCATCTCCAACAATTGTGCTCTACTGGCTTCCATGCAATGGATCCAAACTTCCTAAGGCAGCGTCCCGGTTTCTCATTGGACCCTACTGATTTCTCCACTCGCTTCAGCAGTGGATCCCACCTCTAACTGACATGCCCTGCTTTGGCCTGCCCACTACCCATTTCTTTTTTCTAGCTAACAAGCATCCTGGTTTTCCGGTATTTCCAGTGGAAAGAAGTCACCTTAAATTTGACCTCCTCTCAATCCATATGTTTGATTGATGCGGACTCTTCTGAAGGTGCAAGGAGAAGTGTGACCCTCAGACTGAGTACATAGAATCTAAAATAATCAAGTGGGTAGGTAGCTTTGGGAGGACGGAAGGCAGGAAGGCCAGCAGAAGGGAGGGGGGAGGAAAGGAGGGAAGAACAGAGGGAGGTAGATTCAGTCAGGGCTGGCTTCTCGTGCCTCACACACATCTCATCTGCTGCCTCCACGCACATCTCCTTGGGTCTTAGAGGGACTTTTTGAACAAGAGCTGTCACTAGGGTCATCTAGCGCCTAAGTACAGCTCAGAGATTCTTGCCACCCTGAGTAAAAGGAAAGAGGAGAAGTGAAATTTCTTATGAAACTACTATGTGCCAGATGCCATACCAAGTAATTTAACATATTCATTCTCCATTGCAATCCTGAAAAGCAGATTTTTTTTAAATAACCTCCTTTTATAAGTGAGAAAAAGGAAGCCCAGAAGTATTAAACCTCTTTCTCACAGAGAAATTCAGACTAGGATTTGAATCCAGACCTTGTTTCATTCACTTAACTCTTTTTTTGCTGTTTGTTTTTAATTTGAGTAGTTACTGAGCAAACTACTCAACTAGACACTGAGGTACCAGGAATCATATGACACGGCGAGTGTCTTCTGGTGGCTTCCAATCTGACAGAAAGGAGCACACCTGTAAACACAATAAAACAAGAAAGAGTGAACACTATGCAATGAAGAAGTCCATATCGTCGACTTGTCTACACTGCCTGACGCACACTGAGCATCTGCTAAATGCCAAGACTGTCTAGTGGCTTTCCCATGTTTATATGTTTAGATCCTGCAGAACTCTGTGGGATCAGAGTTACCAGTATTATATGCATTGTGCAGAAGGGGATCTAATTAACACGTCCACGTTTCCTCAGCTGGTACGAGGAACGCTTAAACCACATTTCAGCAGCTCATTCAACACCTGAAGCAATGGTAGGATGTTTCATTCACAGATATGTGTATATATCCTTTCTATTTATTCATTAACGCATAAATTCATTCAAAGATCCGTATGGTCAGTGAACTGGGACAAAACCTAGGTCAACAGGACACATTCAGTGTCTGCAGAGAGCTTTATAATTATGGAGTCACTGGCCGTCAGGAGTGGAAGGACGTGAGAGGGGCAAATCCAGCCCCAGTGTGAGCCCTGTGTCCCTGCCACAGCAGCCAGGCTAAATGTCGCCTGTCGCCACCTTCTGCTCGAACAATACCAGCGCTTGACAACGTTACACGTAGGCTTCCTGAGTTTCTCAGGCTAGTCGTCACACAGTCCGAGAGTTACTATGAGACATGTTTAGTGTGTCTATGTCAAATCTCATTTAGCACAGTTTTTTCCTTCTGAAAAGAGAGAGATTATATTTTCACAAATCTGTATTTGGAAGTCACGAAAAACAGTCAGACTGGAAGAACAGGAGAGGAAGCAGCGCTCACAAGGTAGCATTTTGAAATTGGAAGCCTTGTGAAAACCCAACAAAATAAAAGGGACACAAACCAACAAGGAGTGTTTCTTTTGCTCACCTGGCAAGGCACTGCTCGGGGATGTGCAGTGGAAACGTAGATGCCCGGATGCACAGGCAGCAGACTAGCCCCTGGCTCAGTACCAGGCTTCGTATGTTATTTATGGCCGCTCACCTTTTTGCTATTCCTGAGGGCTAGTAACTGCAGAATCCTAGTCCATCAGTCAGGCGCTCCCTCGCACGCCCTCACTCTCTCTCTCTAACTGATAGGCAATAGAATGAATTCTGTACCGTTCCTGATGTATTGCTGTTTTGTTTTACCTTTATTTTTTTCTCTCTCTGTGATTGTACTGCAAATCAAAAAAGAAAACTATCAATACTAGATTTTTATTTGGAAGTTCTATAGATGCCACGAAAGTAACTATTTCCCCGAGTGGATGATTTTGATCATCACAATGTGTGTCTTCCTTGATTCCTGGGAACAGTTTTATCACTGAGGAAATCACACCTCAGGCCACATTCCCGTTCCCAAATGCAGATTCTGGAGTCAAGCTGGAGTGGCTTAACTCTGGGCCTGCAGGGATTTTCGAGGCTCGGGCTTGGTGATTATTTGTAAGGCCCGCTTTGTTACGGAGGAAAGTCTAACATCAGACTATGGATAATGCTCTCCACACATCATCCAGCAGATACTGTGATCTGACGAGGAATGGGGGAGTTGCTTTCCATTTTGATGCTCCCCAGAAGTCCACAAACCACTGCACCAAGGATATCTCTTCAGCAAATTCTCTTCACTATTAGAGCAGGCCACATCTACAGAAAGGAAATTTGGCCTCATCCTTAAAATACAGTTTTGAAGCCAAATTGTCCCTCAGGTGGCCTATGAGATAGCCTCCAATGGTCCCCACCTCCTTGTATAGGCATCTTTATGTAAACCCCTTCCATTGAGCGTCGGCTGGACCTAGTGACTCACTTCTAATGAATAGCACATGGCAAAAGTGATGGGATGTCACAAGATTATTGGCACTCAAGTGGCTATAGGCAGGCACCATCAATTCCTCACTGGTGGCCAGTCAGGGACTTTTGTGTGCTTGTTGATCACAACATGCCAGTTTGCTTCCTACAGAGTGAGCAATCTGAGAGAGAGAGACAGAGAGAGAGACACACACACACACACAACATACCCAAGGTGCCACAGTCTTTTTTTGTGTGTGAGGAAAATCAGCCCTGAGCTAACATCTATTGCCCATCCTCCTCTTTTTGCTTGAGGAAGACTGTCCCTGAGCTAACATTTGTGCCAATCTTCCTCTATTTTATATGTGGGCCACCCCCAAAGCGTGTCTTGTTGAGCAATGTGTAGGTGCACACCCAGGATCTGAACCCATGAAGTCCAGACTGCTGAAGTGGAGCACGTGAACTTAACCACTATACCACTGGGCCAGTTCCAGCCACAGTCTTTTTATAACCTAACCTTGGAAGTGACACCTATCACTTCTGCCATAGGCTATTTATTAGAGGTGAGACACAATATATAGCCCACATGCAAGAGGAAAGAAATAAGCTGCACTTTTTGAATGGAGAAATGTCACGGAATTTGTGGGCCTAAAAATTACACTAGCCCTCATCTTACTGGGTTAACAGGACATTCTGCCATTTCTTGGGCCACATTCCCTCTCCCAGGTTCACTCCAGAATCCATGGAACTTACTCAGTCCTGCGGAAAGAGGAGAAAAGACTCTAACCTCTAAAACCTTTCTGGGCACAGCTAATATCCTCATGGTTAAAGCCTGCAAGGTTTCCAGCAATCTACCTTTGCTTGCTCTCGTGCACATGTGGACCGTGGAGTAGTCACCAAGGCAGGGGACCCCGGTGACTAGTCAGACACTGCCTTCATCCTTCCCTGAGCCCCATCTCCTTCCCAGAGGGCTGTTGTTGAGTGCTGCAAGAGTCTCAGCAGCTTCAGCACTAGAGTTCCTGAGTCCCTACCAGCCTGGGAACCACCCTTCACTCCGTCTCTGGGACACCTCCCCTCCCCTAGAGGACAAGGTCTTCTCTCACCCACAGTGTTCCAGAAGGGTTTTAGACCCTGCACGTGTATTCAAAGTTCCTTTGCAGGCCTGGCCTGTTCACCGATACTGTCACTTCAATACCACCACAAGTTGGTCCATACAGCATCCCTTTGAGCAGAGCTGTGCTTTCGAATAAGAAACCCATACGACACGGGGTCACGTACACTCAGAATTTTTCCAGAAATTCCTCGACCACCGTGTTCATACACAATCTTACCCTATTTCTCCAAAGAAGTGAAAAATCAAAACCTCCTCCATCCTGTTAGATCCTGGAAGCCCGCTCCTTCCTCCTCTCATGCTTCTTCCACCAAAACAGACGCTCGGAAATGATTGTTCCTTTCATTCTTCTCTACTTCTTTAAGCCCTCTCCAAAAAAGGTCAAGGGCGCACAATATCTATTTCAAAGGCTTTAAAATGATATTTTAAAGGGCAATTTAGCCAATTATTATTTTAAAGTACATTCTTTCTTGAAGAAATATCAGTCTGTTTAGAATTTCCCCTGAGAAATGCAAATGTGAAGGGAGACTTTCTTCTCCAACCTTGAAACTTTTCAAATCATTTTAAAATAGAGTAGACACGTGGTTTGTGAATCAAGAATTACTCATCTTCGTTTGCAGTGGCTCAGCTGAATTTGATGAACTTGAACTTTCCTACAGGCAGTAACTTCATTCAGCTAGGGCCGTGTCTGAGACTCAAGCCTAGACATCTGTGGCTGACTCCTTGTAAACTAGTTTAGGACTGTCATTTGACCAGCTTAGAAAGTGAATTCAAAAATACAATGATCGGGCTTCGAGCAGGGGGAGGGTATTTTCTTAAGCGGAAGTCATTGCATAAAAGACCAGAAATGGACCTGAAATTTGGCATGCATGGTGATATGCTAAATCCAGTGATAAATAAGGCAAATCCTATTTGGCCAATGTGCCAATATATGCCCTTGACATCACCGTTCTCATACAAATGAGTACTTGCCTTCATCCTTATTTTATTTTTTTAACTTGCAACTTCCTAGCTTTAAGCCCCCAAGTTATATTATAAACAACAGAGAAAAAGTGTTCAGGCTATTTAAAGCGTCTGAGACTAATACATTGCTAGATACTTTAAGGAATAACTGAAGCAAATGGACTAGCACTACACTTACTACTTTTTCATAATGGGATGGACTAAATTACCCATTATAGAGGAATCACACATAAAAGCCTTTCTCTACATCAAGTGATAGATCAAAGGAAGGGAAGATGAGTGGTCCACAGGCAGGAACCACACCTCCCGAATTCTAAGACCAGGAGTGAGCAGTCTGCATTTTAACTACCTCTCCTTGACATGAAACAGTATTCATGTGTCTCCCACTGAGGAAAGTCAGGTAGGCTCAGCTACAAAGATTTTCTTCCGCTCGCCCTCCTCCCCTTTTCCATTCCATCAGAAGGATGACAGGTCCCTGACTGGGCTCAGGTGAATCTAATTTAAAATCTGGACTTGGCCAGTCCCTCCCATCTGAGCCTTGCAGGGAGGGCATCTGTCAGCATCACAGCGTGGGTCCATGGCATATTTATGGTTTCAGTGATGGCCTGCTCATTCCCACCCCAGCTGCAGTTGCTCCCTCACCCCACCCCCATTTGCATGGAAACTACCCAACCAGATAGGCTGACTTCCAGTGACAGATGAAAGCACGTATGTCCTCTTGTCAGCCCACGTCCTTCATCGCCCCTTTTCAGAGTATTGAGGAGCCATCAATGTGTCATTCCAACAATCATCTTGCAGTTGTGCTACAAGTTTATCAATATGCTAAAGAAGTCATTCATTCATTCTCTCGCTCATTCAATAGACATTACCAAGGGGCTTCTATGGGCCAGGTACTCACCTAGTCATTGAAATACAATCACAGACACGTCAGCCTCATCCGTGACCTCACAGAGTTCACTTCTCTCATGCTTTCCATATGGGGAGCTTCTTGACCTATTGGCAACCTTCTGTGTCTATTAATTTTCTAGAAGTGGATGCGAAGTGACAGCCATGTCTCTGCTGAGGATTTCTTTTGCAGAAATTACTGAGGCCTAAAAGAAAGAGAAGGAAACCCTGTAAGACTTGCCCTGGATAAACACGCCACCCATTAAACAGGAAGATGTAGTTGAACCGTCAAAGCCCCTGGACTAGAAGCCAAGACGGGCATTGGGCACATCACTCATTGGAAACTTCTTCATCAGACTCAGTTACTTGCCAGCACTGCCCACAACTCTGGGCACACAGAGATGAACCAGTCACACAGGCCCCAGCTCTCTGGGGGCTACCAGCCTAGGTAGTATTGGAATGAGGAGGAGGGCAGATAAACAATTTTAAAAATTCATCGATGAGGTCTTTGCAGATGACAATAAGTGCTGTTAAAATAATGCAGATAGGAAAGGAAGTCTGGGAGGTAGGCCGAGCCCTTCACCCCTTGGCCTAAGTGTCCTCATCTGTAAAATGGGCGTGATTCTGGATAATCTTCAAGGTCCCTTTCCCTGTGCCTAGAATGCCTAGCCAAGCCCGTGCCAACTGCCCAAATCTACTTGTCCACTTCCTTTCCGCACCTTCTCAGAACACTCCATCCTGCCCACGTGTCTGACCACTCCTGCCCAGCGGGGAATATACAAATGATCACCCACATTTAGGAAGTACTTAGTTACAAAGACCTTTCGCAGATGCTATCTCATTTAATCACGTCATCTTTACACACAGGAGGACCAAGTCAGATGTTGTTCTATCTCTTTTATGGATAAAAACACTTGAGGCTCAGGGAAGTGAAAAACTTTGATCAAGATCTCAGAAGAAGAAATAAGCAGTTAAGCTGAATTTTAAAACAGGCCTTCAACCTCCAAACTCCACACTCGTATAGATTACCTTTCAGGAAATATGTCTGAAAGGAAAGAACTGAGGGAGACAGGAGGAAGGAAGCAAGAGCCCTGGTGGTTAACGAAAGGTAGTCCATGGGTGATGGGGAGCATCGTCAGCACAGTGACAAAATAGCAGAGACGAAGGACCCTGGAAGATGCCGTCTGGTCTGGCACTCCAGCAAACAGGCCTAGATAAGTCCACCTCCACAACTGATTCCTGGACCCTCTGTCCATCCTGTGGCCTGTGGAGTCCTTCTCCAGCTTCTGTTTGTGAGCCAACAAAGTGCCACAGGCAGTGGGGGCTAGTTTAGAGAGACAAAGACGCTGTTTACCAGCAAGTATAAGAAACCTCTCAGCAACATCCCACGGACTGGAAGTGACACCAGATGTGAAACCAAACCCTCCTGTCCTGAGAGTGTAAATCTTCTCCAGCAACTTCCACTAACATCAGGTGCCTGGCTCCAGTGACCACTTCTGCGCAGGGGACTCTGGGCAAGCACATCCACGTGCAGAGACAAAGGCAAGGAGACGGAGGTGAGCCTGGCTTCTACCTAACCCGGGGTTTCCTTCCCATGCAGGATAAATCCAAACTAAAGTCCTCAGGAGATGATCAAGCCAATTCCTTCTCTTATCCCCAAACCAAGTTCAGCGATACAAGATTATCACAAGTCCGTCTGTGGTATTCACAAACCAGCAATGCTGCATGTTGAATATTTGTTAAGGAATAAAATAGAAAGAGAGAATGTGCATTAATTAAAAGCAACTAACAACTACGACTTAAGTCTTAATGTCGCTGACAACTAGATATCCAGAGAAAGGCATAGTTTTTTGTTTTATTCCGCTTGAAGCAAGTTTACTTCAATACTTTTTACATACCCACTAGGGGGTCACCCGGATTGCACGGTATCACATCTTCCTCATCATCATTATCTTCATCGTCACCAATGTAATCCTCACGTCCACCTTGGGAGTTCAGTCTTACTGCCTGCATTTTACAGAGGAGGCAGCTCGTCATTTCTCAAGGCCTCAGAGCCGCCATCACTGCAGGGTTTGAGTGCAGGTCTGTCTGCCGGCCAAGCCCACACTCTTCAAAGCTGCTGCCTGTGACAGTAATCTGCTCTGTGCTTACACCACATGTGGCAAAGCAGAAAGTGGCTTTTGTGTAGGGACTTGAAAAGCACCGATAACCATCCTTGCTCTCACTCCATCAAAAATATTTCTCCTACCTGGCTGTGAATTTGAAGTAAATCTTGATGAGTTTGACCAAAAAGGAACCCTTTGTGGAGGGGAATGAACACACTAAACCTTTGTTATCTTTTATTCTAAGGGGCCAGGATTCTGGGAGTCCACCCCGAGAGCCCTAACTAGTGAGGCAGGGGGCACGTGCGGGCTTACAGGCATAATGCCTCCAGAAAAAGGTACTTCTGGGAGAAGTTAGGTCAGGAGGTGAGGCAGACTGTGACCAACTGTTGTCCCAATGAGCCACGCTTCCTGAGGCTGGTGCCCATGGGAGTCCACTTGCACAATGAATCTGGGCTGGATCTATGACGTGCAATAACCAAGAGAACGGGGTGAAGGCCTCCACAGGCCAGTTCTGGACCTAATAAAGCCTGACAGCCCCCACTTCCTCTCTCAGAGTGTTGCTTTTGGGGGTTGTGATGAGTTGAATGATGCCTCTCTAAAAAGATAGGTCCATGTCCAAAGCCCCAGAAGCTATGAATGTAACGTTGTCTTTGCAGATGTAATTCAGTTAAGGATCGTGAGATGAGATCATCCAGGATCATCCAGGTGAACTCGAAATTCAAGAGCAGTGTCCTTATAAGAGAAAAGCAGAGGGAGATCTGGGACACAGAGGAGCAAAAGTCCACGTGGAGGCGGAGGCAGAGATGGGAGTGAGGCTGCCACAAGCTAATGAACATTTGAAGCCACCAGACGCTAGAAGAGGCTTCTCCGGGATTTTCCCAAGAGCCTCTGGAGGAACATGGCCCTGCCTCACATTGATTCCAGCTTCTGGCCTCCAGAATGCAGAGAGAACAAAGTTGTGTAATTTTAAGTTGGTTAGTATGCAATGATTTCTTCTAAAAGCCCCGGAAAATTAATGCAGGAGTTTTCAGAGTCCATGTAAGAATTGCAACTGTCCTATTGGGAAGGCCACATGGAGAGAAAAGGCCCTGAGATTTTACGGTGAAAGAGAGAGGCCCAGCATCCTGGTCAGAGCTCCATGACCCTGTCTTCGGTCACTGTGTGACTACAACCCAGAGAGGCCACAAGCAAGGTCAGTGGAAGATCTGTCCGGCTGAGCTCACGGGCCATGGGAAATAAGAAAGAGACTCTTGTTTTAAGCCACTGAGTTTAGGGAGGTGTTTTACACAGCAATAGATCACTGAAAAGGAGACAAAGGGCAGGTCAGGCGGAGAGAGGTCTGAGGCCCCTGAGCACCAAAAATGAAGCACCACGTAGAAGGGAGAAGGTCATCAGGGAACAAGGGTGAGGAAAATCATGTTGCCCACCATGTCACAACCCTGACTGGGACTGTGACGTAGAAATCAGTGAGTCCCCAGTACTCAAACATGGAGTCCCCAAACAGAGTGAGCACAGACAAAGTGTCTGGCCACGATGGGAACCGAAGAGGCAGGAGTGAGCTCAGTACTCAGGTGATGAAAGCAGGCCAAGGGAAAAGTGCATGCATGGTGATGCCACATGTGAGTTTCCTATTGCCACCATAATAAATTACCACCAGCTTAGTGGCTTAGAACAAAATAATGTAGTATCTCATCATTTTGGAGGTCAGAAGTCCAAAATGAATCTTATGGCATGAACATTAAGGTGTTGGCAGGACTGGTTCCCTCTGGAGGCTTAGAGAGTCTCCATTTCCTTGCCTTTTCCAGCTTCTAGATGCTACCTCCATTCCTTGGCTTGATGCATCTTCCTCCAGCTTCAAAGCACATCACTCCAATCTCTGGTTTTGTTCTTACATCTTCTCTCTCTGACTGTTATAAGGACCTGCTTCCCTTTTATAAGGACCCTTGTGATTACATCAAACCCACCTGGGTAATCCACAATAATCTTCCCATCTCAAGATCCTTTACTTAATCACATCTGCAAGGCCCCATTTGCCAGTAGGCTACCACATGCACAGGCCCCAGGGATTTGACTGTGGCATCTTCAGGGGGCCACTATTCAGCCTGCCACATCACCTTATATTTAATCAGCACTAACTCTGTTAAGCACTGAGCTCTCTCTATCTCACATAATCCTCATAACAGCCCTATGAGAGAAGTACTATCCTTTTCCCCACTTGAAAGGGGAAACTGAGGCTCGGCAAAGTGAGAATCTGTCCAGGTTTACACAGTGTGCAGGAGGCTGAGCCAGAATTCCCGTCAGTGTGTCTAATGCCAGAGCCTGTGCTCTCAGCTGCCCCTCTGTGCCGCCCTCCCCAAGCACTAGCGGTGGAATCACCAGCAGCCGGTCCATTCTAGTGCTCCCATTTTACAGAGACCCAGAGAGGTAAAGTGACCTGGTGTGCCAGCAAGAGGCAAAGAAGACTGGTCTCATTCTGGATTTGGCAAATATTTACCAAGATCCTACTAAGTGCCAGACTCTGGGGATTCCACAGTGAATAAAACAGAGTCCTTGCATTCCAGTAGGGGAGACATGCCATGTATAAATAAATGATGGAAATGCATAATGTCAGCCACAGGTGAGGGTTATAAAGAAAAATAAAGCTGAGCAAGAGGGTGATTGGGGGGATTCTAGAGCGGGCAGTGAGGGTCTTTCTGATGGAATGAAATTTGAACAGAGATCAGATCCCAGCTACAACGAGCAGGGCCCAAGCTTCCTCCCTCTAAGAAACAAAACACAAAAGAAAAAATGAAAGTCTCTCTCCGGAGGAATATTAATACTGAAGTATGTGCATTTGGATTAAATGGAGATGCAGTAGTAACTGGATGCAATTGGATCTCAGGCACAGGGGCTTGGCTGGACTTCATCCTAACAGCCAGGGAACAGATGCCACATCATCGTGCTAGAGAATAGAGCTCTCCTACCACACAGCGAAACATCACTTGTGTTTTTCCACTCGTGTATAATATAAATCATAAAATGTTATTTCTTTCACTGTAAAGCATTTCATTAGTTCCCAACAGGTTCCCAGCTCTGCAAGTGACTTCAAGCGGGGTAGAAACACCACGTAAGAGACAGCCCAGAGCCCAAATGAGGAGCAACACTGTGTGTGTCCCAGATGCCACCGCAACATCCAAACTGCCTGGGCTTGGAAGGTCGAGAGAGAGAAGGTGGGACTTGAGTAGGTTTCTAGGGTGGCTAAATTGTAGGCAAGGCAGTCAAAGGAAAAGTGGGAATGAGGAGGTGTTTCTAAGTGGGTACTCTGCATAAATGGTGCAGTGTGCTTCAGGAAGAGAAAGGAGATCAATCTGGTCATCCCAAGCAACTAGTAGTAGAATAACAAGTGGGCTCCTCCTTGTGCAGAGCCTCGAGTTGCATCAGATTAGGAATGGTGATAAGATAAGAGCAGAGTTCTCTGAAGAGCAACCTAGAAAGAGAATTGTCAGAAAGGGGAGGAGAATTAAAAAACGAAGAACCACTTAGCGACCAATGCTCTAATGGAAACTGGGAAAAGAGGCCATGGAGAGAACATATATTGAAGGAAGGCATAGCAGCTTTGTAGCAGATCCACAAGGCTAGGAGGAGCTGTGTCTTCCAGAATCCTCTTCCTTGTATGCTTCTGGTTTGGGTAGACCAGAAAGGAGATTTGGAGGGTGCAAAGGAAGCAGCAGACACTTTGTAGCTCATACGTTGTTGTTGATCTGCTGACTCAGCTCCTTTGTGTGAAGCAACAGCTGGGCCCACAGCTGGTTCATCTTCTCATGGATCTTCCTTCAGCATCTCCAACTCCGAGGCCAGGTTTATGTGCTTAGCTCTGTGATAAAAGGTTCTGGTTTCTGTAGGACACCCATACCACCAAAGTCAGAAGCAACAAGAAGTGACACAGGTTTTGTTTTATCTTTGTAGGTTCCAACTGGCTCTTGTTGTCCTGTACTTTATGTCCATCTTCCCTGCCTGACTGTACACCCTGTGGGCTTGAAACTCCAGCATCAGATATAAAGATAGTAACACCAACAGCCTTGCAGAAACTGTTAACCAGCTCCCACAATTACATAACATCAAATCCCTTTAGCAATAAGATAGGATTTGAAGGTCAGTAATAATCTTAATGATTAATAATAGTAAAGCAACAGCTGACGTTTATTAGGAAGACTTCCAATTTTTCTAGTGCTATGCCAGGTATTTTACATAATCTCACTAATCCTTACAATAACTCTAGAAATGGCTACTGCTATCTACAGTTTTCAGCAGGAGACCATCTTTGTAGTTCACAAATCTAGAAAGTTGCAGCCTTTGATTCAAAGCCGTGTCTGCCTAACTCAGGATGAGGGGCCATAAACACATTCTGTCTCTACTACAGTGGAGAGGGAGGAATAAAGACCAGCCTAGTTCAGAGTCGTGATGGAAAAATCTTGGTGCCACGGGCAGAAACAGGACACACCAAGAAAAGGGGTTTGTCAAGCATTAGATGAAGGAAAGGGAAAGGAGGAATGGAGGTGAAGGTTATTTGGGACATGCTGAAGTTGAGAGGATGAGAAATTTTTAAGGATTTGATACTAATTTCGACGTTGGAAATTACATATTCATTTTGTCTTCTAAATAATATTTGATTGGTCTGGGATTTACAAGTAGGTGCTGTAGTCTTATCAACAATCTGCCCGTGGGTGGGAAATCAGATGGAAAATTGCCAAGTGAGGCAGCATTTTAAGTCTGTTACTCAGGATAGGAAGCAACGTTTCCCTTCCCTGGTAGGAAAGAAAAACAATGTCTTCCTGGAGTCATCAAGGCCTCTAAGTAGCTTATTGGAGAACAGGCCCAGTGCTAGGGAAAGATTTCTGGCCTGGGGGGAGGGGGGAGACAGCCATTCCAGGGGCAGAAAAGGACCAGCACGGCCAGTCTGTAAACTCTGGGTAACCTGGTTGAAACTAGAAACCAGACAGGATTCAGGAGCTGGAAGTCTCTTGATGGCCAGGTGACATGGCTTATAAAGAAAGAGGCCAAGAGGCCAGACCATGGGAAATGAAATGGGCTAGTGGCGGGTCAAGGAGCAGGAGGAGTAGTAAAAGTTGAGTGATTTCTTGTGTGATTAAGGGTTTATTTGGTGTTATCTGGAGTTAGAGGGAAATACGATAGGTGAGCCCAGTTTCTAGGCCTCTACATGTGCCTACCCGAGTTTGATAGAAAAAAGCAGCTCAAAACAGGTTGTATGTGGATATTATTTTACCTCTGATCTCGCCTCCAAAAAATAAAGGCCTTCCTTTACAATTACTGTCTGAAACACGTGGCAATTTGGGGGACTGAGTTTCCTAAATCTTCTCAGCCAGGCATAGATAATGGATAGCTTTTGCTGCCTCAATACAAGCAAAACAGTCATTTGTCACTGAAATGTTCCCAGATAAAGTTCCATATTTTTATAAAGTCACCTGAGGAGTTCTGACTTATATTTCCTTCATGCTCTAAATTTCCTTTTTTCACAAGAGGAGTCATTTATTTCCAACAATCACACACAAATGCTCCAGAATCAACGCATTTCCCACCCTGTAGAACATGTTTTCGTTGGTAATTTCATTAATGTGAGAAAGACACTTAGTTTTAAAAATAGATAAATGTGGGAGAATGATTCCATACGGGATGGTACAGTAATTTTAGCCACTTATTCATACTGCAGTTACTTTAGCCATAATCCCCCCACTGAAAATGGGTATAGTTATTATTTTTCAATGGATTTGCAATTTTTCTATGTTTTCCTATTTTTAACGAACTTAGATTAAAAAGACTCCACTCTGACCCGTCATAATTTCAGCTGTATGTTTTCTCAGATCATTAACCAAACTTTTGAATAGTGCATGCTGAGATGTCAATGTCTATGCAAGCATTACTAAACAGCCATAAATTTTTTTTTAACATCACAGAAAATATTTATAAATTTTAAGTTTATTCTCGCAAACTCATTTATGCACGTAACTAACTTCAGCACTTGCTGGAGTCTTTCCCCGTTATCTTTCAAAATCAAGACTTGAAATTGTCAGTTTCATAGATTTCCAAACCTTATGAATCAAAATATTTTTGTCTCCAAAACAACATCAACAAAAACTGGAGGAGAGAAACCTAAGACAGTCATGAAATTCACAATGGAATAGAAGTCAGTATCCTTCACTTCCGCTGGTCAAAGGATGGCCTCAAGGCTGAGCAAAGAAAACAAAACTGATACTTTAAAACAGAAAAGCTGAGTGCTTCTAATGCATTTGGGAGCAGGTGTCGAGGCAGCCAAACGGAACTTTGGGGTCACTGGGAAGGAATGTCAAAGCTGAGTTATTAAGTTTAAGCAGAAAATATGGCCTGAAAGTTTAGCTTCGAACGAATTAAGGATGTGCCGAGGAATGAGTGAAATATTTTCTCTCCGAGTCACGGGGTTCGAGGGTTGGGATCTAGCATCTGGGGCTTATTACGTGTGCTTTAGGTGACAGGTGGCTTTAGGAAATGGAGCCCTCATAGAGCTTTTAAAATATTTTCCTGGGAAGGGTAAATAATTTGATGCCTTGCTGGTTTCCCTTCTGCGGGCTGTTTGAAATACAAAAACACATCTTAAGCCACATCAAAGTTGTTTCATGTGCTGGCAGAGGCAAACATCCTCAACTCTGACACTTGGCCACATCGGTTTCACTTCCGGCGTTTTGCGATCCGTTCTGTGCACAACTGGTAGAGATCAGTTACCAGACCCTGTTGTTATATTTATAAAACTAATATTTATCAGTCATCTTTTTAATCCCTGATTTTCATGAGCCTGAAAAGTTTTATTGCCCAATTAGTTCCTAGGGGCAGTCACAGATGTGAAGCCAGAGAAAATAACCTCAGCTTTGGCACTGAAAATAACATGATGAGGAATCATTTCAACTTCTACAAATAAAAGAACTGCTGTCTTGAGTGCTTGCCAAGTCAAGGGTCATTTTGCTGAGATCAAAGATGATGGATGATTTATTCATAAGGATTTTCCCTTGCCTTTATTTCTATTTTTCAACTGTTTTTGTTGTTGCTGTTTGTTTTGTTTTTTCTCCTCCTTGCATTTTGTTCAAAACTGTGTTTAGTTTGATGTTATGAACCACCCAGAAGCCCCACTTTGCCCTGTAGGATGCGTCTCAATTAGAGTTACTCAGAATCTCTTATACTATATGTTAAATTCTAAATATTCATTCTGCATCTAGAAGGGTAGTATTATAAAGATGTTATATTTGATATTCAAATTGAACTAAAAGTAATTTGAATATTTTAATTTTAACGTTATACTATAAAAGACACAATTCTTAAGTACACAACCCAAGGAATTTTTACACACATATGGACTCTGTAATTAACATCATCCCATACAAGACAGAGGACATTTCCAGCACCCTAAAAATAAACAGCCAAGAGTTTTATAAACTTAATTTTTAATTTACATGTCCTTTTTAACAAGTGACATTAAAAAAAGAGTTTTAAAAAGGAGATTTTCCATGTGACTTGTCAACTTTTTTTCTCATTTCACCTCTTTCCTCCAGGCTATTCTCTTTGGCGACACCGAGTCATTCTTCTTCATTTGAGAATACACAGAGAGAGGCTGATAGATGATAACTAGCTGGATATATATGTATACGTATTTATATCTTAGCTAATGAGTCTGGTTCCCCATTCTCCTGGCAAACACTGAGATGGAATAAAACCTTCCACACATCTACCGAAAGGGAAAAAAGAGAGACAGTCTCCCTCAGCGCCACCCCCAACTGTTCCCATGGAGTTCCCTGAACGGCAACCACAGTCTCTGAACTCCCATATTCTTAGATGCTTGTTACAGAACCCATAATTAACATTGGCCTCAAAACACATGTGCTCCAATGAATGTTCCCCCATTTCAACTAGGCATACGCCCAACTTTAAACAAAGACTAAAATGAATGATGGGCATAAAAGCAATTGTAATTTCGCATGGCACTTGAATAAAAGAGAAAACATGTAAGAGAATGTGAGGAGAGAGCAAGATCAGCTGTCTTTCTTCGGTAGTCCGGGAATAAGATCATTATTCCGTGTCCTAGAGTCACACCAGATATGTTAATTGCCCTTAACACTTATTCCCCAGGGATTTTTTTTGTCTTCTTTGAATATCATCAACGCTTTCTAAACTCAAGAGTTTTTAAATTGAGATTTTGACAAAATCATGTGAATTTCATTTGTCTTTTCCCTCCAGTGAATTTATCTCCCTATTTTGTTGGAACTTCACAGTTTTTAATCATATTTGTATAAGGAGCTTCACGATTGAGTGGATTCATTTACAAATTTTATGTGATATGGGTCTGTACATTTTCTTTTTAAATCAAGATTCTTGGGGCCAGGTTTTCTTCATGTTAGTGTGTGATCACTTGCATGCAGTTCTGGACATGGTGTAGGTGCTTTAAAAAACATTGGTGAGAATCAAAGATGCTCAAAATTGTAAGGGCCCTTGGAGGTCACCTAAACCAGAGATTTTGAAACTCAAGTTCTTGGACGCGTTTCATCAAAATCACCCCTGATAGTTTGAGGATACAGATTCCTAGGCCTTTCCACCAGGGAGCATAATTTAGTAGGCCTTGGTCGGCACCCAGGCATCTGAGTTTTTTAATTGTCTAGATCATTTCCATTTCAGCCATGTTGAAGAGTTACTGATGGGGCTGGCCCTGTGGCCAAGTGGTTGAGTTCACTTGCTGTGCTTCCTTGGCCCAGGGTTTCCTTGGTTCGGATCCTGGGCTTGGACATGGCACAGCTCATCAAGCCATGTTGAGGTAGCGTCCCACATAGCACAACCAGAGTGATCTACAGCTAGAATCTACAGCTATGTGCTGGGAGGGCTTTCGGGAGAAAACGAAGGAACACAAAGAGAGAGAGAAGATTGGCAACAGATGTTAGCTCAGGTGCCAATCTTTAAGAAAAGGGGAAAAAAAGAGTTCTTGATTTAGGCTCATCTCTACCTAATGTAAAAATTGATTTGATTTTCAGAAGATAACACCCTCAAAGTATCCACAAACTAGATTTGTTAAATCTTTGAAGTGGGTGTGCCCTCAGAAATTACTGTATTAATTCCCCTTATTTTGTACCCAAAGAAAAAAAAGTTTTTAATTTCTCAAAGTTATGCAACTGATTAGCAGCAAAGTCAAGAATAGAACTTAGATCTCCTGACTGGAAATTCCAGGCTCTCCACCATTGCTTCTCCAGTGGCTCCTATTCAAAACCAGCCCAGAGCCTCCAGCGTTCTTATAATGGATAGCATCTTCTCAAGGACCATGGGCAGGATTCCCCACTGCCTGCAGATTCTACCAAATAATGTCCTTCTTTTCTAAATGGCACGCACTGTGATTTCAGTGAATACAAGGTTATGTAGTCAGGAACTTAGATCATCATCACAACTAGGTAAACATAAAACATTAAATATTGGGATCATAAGGGGTTTTATTAAATTCAAAAGCATTGTGTAACAAAATGTTACACCCTAAGACCTATTTAAATAAATGTTAAAGAATGCTCTTCGCAATCACTTGATCACCAAAGGAAATCTATGTACTCATATAAATGTTTAAAAATGAATAGCATAGCTGAAGAAATGCTTATTGGAAATTAGAAAGTTCAGAGAATTTCAGAGCAACGTAAAAGAACCCCAGGGAAAGTAAATTTATCCTTTATGAAAAACTTGCAGATTTATAATTTATGTCTTTCCCACTTGCTTCCTTTTTTTTTTTCCTGACTCCCTGTCCCACTTTTCAGCAGCGTTCACTAAGAAAAACACCCTTGCGTTGAGGTTACCTCGAGCATTTCTATTCTGCATTAACAGACCACATTTCTTCTCATGTAATCCAGGCAGACTTCAGAGTAATTTTAAGACTGTGCTAATCTTTCTATTGAGCTGTTTGAAGGAAAAGCAAATGATGAGGCCAAAGAAGTGGTAGCTTTTCTTTGTCTTCCTTCAAAACAGGCCTCCAGTGTGGGAGCCAGGTCCTCCCATTTTGGGTATCTGCTCTAGAATGGGTCCAAGCCTGAACTTTCAACATTCAGTTTGATCAAGGGTCTGGATTATACCCTTTCTCTTCATTAAGCGGGAATTAGTTTCTGATTCTGCACCTAGATTCAAAACTAGTCTTTCTAAATGCAAGTATCTTTGAGATTAAAAAAATTGTGGGAAAAGGAAAGAACATTCTCGTGAAAATAATGGAGTGAATGATTAAAATAACGGGTGTCAATGTTTATCCTGAAATAATGGCATCAAATTGCAACTGTGGGGTTTCAGCTCCAGGTAAGAGGGAATGAGTACCCCCCCCCCCCCCGTTCCCCACTGAATGCAGTTAGAGAACCTGGAAGAACAGACACAGTGGCTATTGGAGGACCCTGGAAAGTAAATACTGGCAGGCAGATTAAGGAAGAAGACCAAAATTTTCTCCCTGTTTTCATCTTCTTTTCTCTGTACTCACACAACCCAGCTACCAGGCCATCTGATGACTGTAACAGCAGTGACGACAAAAAGGACAGCAGCAGAGACCCACAGGAGATGAAAACTGAGGGAGAGGAGACTTCTTCTCCAGTCACAGGAATTGTGGTCCAAGAGGGTGGCCGGACACCCTGACCCCTGTCCTCACCATGCCTCCATTACTACAGTCTTCTCAGATGGCACTCCACCTGCCAGGCACCTAACATTCCAGCCCACCTTGAGAGCAGCTGACAGTTATGTTCTGTCCTATCGATCTGGCTAGTGTCCACTCAAGCATCATTCATGGAGCCCTGAAGACAAGAGCAACAAGGACATGAGGAAGTGTTGCTCAGTTCTCTGACATCAATTTGTATTTTTAATCTTATTATATGAGAGTAAAACCCAATGAAAACATACAGTGAGTCTAATAAAGGATGGTTTTCCAGATAAACCTAAAGACCCCTTTTATTCAAAAGCACAAAGTAAGACAGAGACATAGAAATGACGAATTCATTTCTCCACAGCATCAAAAACTATAAAGTTGCCAGAAAATATCTCTTCTGGCTGAGCCATAGAGTTTCATCCCAGCCTTGCTTTCTCCCTTGGCCCACTGCTCAGAAAAGGGAGGATAATCCTGAGTCAGTTATTTCATTACAGCCTGAACTTGTGTTTCTCAGAGAGAAAGGCAGAGGGACAAGCTTATGTAGACAACAACTCTAGGGTGTAGTTTTTTGCTCAGGGTGAATCGCGTTATTTTTAGGGATACAATACAAACTCAAAGAATATTTGAAAGGATCAATCAGACTAGGTGTCATTCTGCCTGACTTTTAGGCTGAGACTGCCCTAGTGAGGTCTTGAAACCTAATGACCACAGTCCCATCTGGTTATTGCACTTTCATAGAGGACTTTGCCATCTTGCTGTCTGTCATTCTCTTGCCACAAGTGCAGATTTCACCTTGGGTGGCTTCAGAGCCTGTGTAGACAACCATCCAATAGTCTACCTTCATTAGTCTTTCACCTTCTCAACTCCAATGACCATGACCTAGATTCCACTTGAGTCACACCCTGGAACTTGCCATCACTGCAAAGAAATTATATTCCACCTTTTGACCGTAATTTCTGGCCCTTCCTGTACCTTCACTTGCTTGTTGATTGAATCACAGGCTCCTCCCTGGATCTCTTCATCCTCACCCAGTTGAACTGTCCTTGACTGTCTGTCCTCCTTTTTGACCCTATTGGAAGCCCAGGGCTGAAGGTCTGAGCCTGTCTTTGAACAGTCATCTCCATGCTTTGTCCCCCATCCTCCTATTGTCCTCATAAGTGTTCAAAGTATTCTCTTCACTGGTTCTGTTCTGGGCAATGAAATGGTGCGTGATGAAAGTCACACCAACCACGTTGCTTGGGTCAAAATATAGTCATGGTCTCTAACCTACCCTGTGCTGTTAGCACCAGAAACTCGTAACTCTCCTAATCAACCACATTGCCCTCACTCTCAGCAGACAGACACATTTCCTACTTCACTGAGGTTTCCAGATTCCTCCCCTGTCAGCTGAATTATATGTTCCTCCTTCCAAAAGATGTCACCCTGTTTACGCCAAACTTCTCCACTTGTTTTATTCCCTCGCATCCAATTTCTGCCTCCTTCTATTGGACCCATCCAACTCATCACCTCCTTTCCATCTCTTGACCCCAGATCTTCTCAAGCTACCATCATCTTTTTCTTCCTGTCTCAAATTCCCTCAAAGAAGATTCTAAGCAGCCTGTGTACTTCCTTGCCTACAAATTCACTTCTCAAACTGTGCAAGTCGCAGCACTGACTTCCTAATGCCCAACAGGTGACTCTTGTCAGTTCTCATCGTACCAGACATTTGCTACACTTGACACTTCTGCTGACTCCCTTGTTATATTTTAATGCCACAGCAGATTATTTTTAATTTTCACTAGAACTACTAGTTAGGTAAATTTCAACTATGTAAGAAAATTGAGAGACTAGTATAATGAACTCCCATGTGCGCATCAGCCAGCTTCAAGAACACTCAATCCATTGTCAATATTGTTTAATCTATTTCCCACCACCTTCATCCCAAGTTATTTTGAAGCAAATCACATACATTGTGTCATTTCACTAATAAATATTTCGCTATATATCTGAAAAGATAAAGAATGCCTTGAAAATCATTTTTAAAAATACTATGGTTAAATTTAAATATTAATAAGTCCTTAATATCCTCAAATATTTAAGTAGTGGTCAAGTTCTCACTGTGATCACGAAGATATTTTGTAATAATTTGAGTCAGATTCAAACAGGATCCACACGTTGCAATTGGTTGAATACACCTCCCTTTTTTTCTAGTAATTTATTTAGTGAAGAAACAGGATGATTTGTCCTGCACTTTCCCACAGCCTGAATTTTGCTGATTACAAAATTTAGCATCATTTAACATATTTCTCTTTCTTATATTTCTTTTAACTTTGTAGTTAGATGTAGAGACTTAATCAGCCACAAGTTTGATTTTATACACACACAAATCCACCACACACACACACACACACACACACGCAAATACTCCATAATCTGTAATGTGTTCTTCCATAAGAGGTACATGCCAGATTGCTCTCATTTTATGAGGTTGGCAGCTATTGTTGATCATTCCCAGATCATCTAAGTCTTCAAAATGATAATATTCTGATTTAATCATTACTTAATTTATTACCTGAAATACTGCTCTTCGTTCCCTTGAAATTGAACTTCCCGAGCCTCCAACCAGGGGCTGGTCTAGACACGAGGAATTTACCTGTAAAGTATCTGCTTTCTTGGAGCTTCTATCTCAGTGGCACTTAGTTCTCACACAGAGCAAGCTCAACTAGCATCAGCTATTGGATTTACTCATGGTTCTCTTTCTTCTGAGTGTCTCTTAAATGGTAATATCGCCATGGTTCTATCCAGAGCACACTGCTCTTCTTACTGTACTTTTCCTGGATGGTCTTATCCACTCTGGTTATTTCAAATACTACTATCTGAAATATTTATTGAGCACTTACAATATATCAGGTAATGCTCTAAGTACAATTAAATCAAACCATTTAATTCTCAAAACAATCAAATGAGGTAGATACTATTTGTTCCAGTAAGTATTCGTGATGTCCATGAGGATGCTCCTCTCTGCTATTAACCTCTGGGCTCGGAAATTCGTCACAGCCTTTGTCCCGAGGCCACACTTTTGAATGCTGCTGGGATACCAAGGTAGGTCTGAGACTGGGAGACCTGCAGCTACTCTGCCTAGTGTCCTTGGCTTGAGGACACACTAACAGCCTTGTTAAACTTTCTTTAGAACTGCTCAGATCTAGCCAATCTTCCCTCCTTCCTTCTCTTTCTCCTTCCCTAGGGAACAGACATGCATCATGGCTTGGTGGCTCTCCAAGTGTCTCCTGGCTTCCTCTCCACCTTCTCTTTCAAGTATTTCCTCTAGTAAATATCTTGACATTTAATCCCTTTTTGGTGTCTGCTTCTCAGAAGACCCAGATTGATATCCTATTCGTGTGTAACAAATTACCCCAGAGCTTAGTGGAATAAAACAATCATTTTATTATTCTGTGGATCCAGAATTAAGACAGAGCTCAGTAAGGATGGTTTGCTTCTGCTCCCTCATGCGTAGGATCTCAAGTGGGAAGATTGGGCAGCTGGGGGTGACGCAGTAGCTGGGGGCTGGAATCACCTGGATGCATCTTCAAAAACGTGTGGCAGTTGATGCTGGCTGTCATCTGGGACCTCAATTAGTGCTATCAATCAGAGCATCTACATGTGCTCCGTGTGCATTGGGCTTCCTTACAGCATGGCAGCCTCAAGGTAGTTGGGCTTCTTCCATGGCGGCTCAGGGCTTCACAAGTGAGTTCCCTGCAGACAAGACAGATGCTACATTGCCTTTCATGAGGTAGCCTCTAAAGTCACATCCTGTCACTTTTACCACACTTAATTGGTTGAAACAGTAACGAACCTGCCCAGATTCAAGGATAGGAGAAATAGACCTGACCTCTCAATGGGAAGAGTGCCAAAGTATTATTTAATCAATTTTTAAACCACCATACTATTTTCACATCAATTTTCCAGTTGAGGAAACCGAGGCACGGAGAAAAACTATTCACCCAGGATCAAATAATCTAGTTGCACAGCTGACACTCAACTTCTAAACTACACTGCCTCTTGGATACTCAAATCCATTTTGCCACTCACATTTAATGCTCTCAAACTGAATTCTTCAGCACTCACCTTTTCTCCTGTGTTATCCCCCATAGCATATGATTCCACCAAACCATTGACTCAAGCTAAAAACCTGAGTGTAATCTTTGCCTCACCCTCACCCATGAATCTAATCACCCCCTCCCAATCTGACAGGCATGAACTGTTCACAGCATATGAAACGCTTGCCCAATTGCACCTCTTCTATTTCCATCAATTACATTAAAACCAGCACAAACTTCCCTTTGCCATATAGGTAGGAAATCCACTTTCACTACCCCTGCACTGTCCATCCTCTGGATCTTCTAGAACACTGGGAGGGGAAATCTGCCCAAGCAATGGCCAGTCCCATTCAGGGACAGGCCTTAGTGGTGGTCCACTACTGATTTGGTCGCTGCCTTTGCTTCTGGTTGCCAAGTGACAGAAATAGAGACACCAGACCCTCTCCATCTGAATGGTCCATGCCTTGGCAAAATCTCCTTTGCTGTGACCCTGGAATAAGCCAACACTGTCCCTGAGCTCTGAGTGCTGAGTTCTTTCAGTTATACACAGAAAGTCCACTTTGGGACCTCTCTGCCAGCAGGGTCTTAGGAGTCCAACTCTGGTGTCACCTGAAGCCACAGCCCCTTTCTCTGGTTTTGTGAAGTTACTTTCTCTTGCAACCTTCTAATTGCAAAGCGTTTATCTCCCTCCCTTCCACACCTGAGAGAGCTTGACCCTTTCTAAGGAGAACTCAGAACTCAGGAGCACTAAAACATTTCTTCACCTTCTCTGGAAGGAAAATACCGTCTTTTCCTATGACATACAATGAGTCTCCAATCCGGGTCAGTAGTCTCACGCTCTGGTTCCTCAACTGCTAAGTAATAGAATCAAACACAGGGAAAGTCTTTATAAGGCCTCCCACTACATCTACAAGTTTGTCCTTCTAAATATTTTTCACATCATTCTGTCTCCCCTGGTCCTGCTCTCACCACTCTTAAGTCCTTATCACCTCTCCATAACCAAACAGCTCCTTGGTCCCCAGTGTCCCAGGATCCCAACGGCTAGTGGGATGGAGAAGACAATCCAGGCAACGTGCTCCCGTTAAGCCTGCTCCAAACAGAAAAGCCCCACTTCTATCAGCTTCATGGGGTGGATCCTTTCTAAGATGACACTCGGAAAATCAGAGAGAGAAGTTCTGTGACTAAAAAGAGAGGTTATAGAAAACTCCACTATAAAACAAAAATTGGTCCATGAAAGACCACTGCTGAAAGCACTGCAATGGTCCCCCACAGGCTCAAAATGAAGTCCAGTGTCTTATGTGATGCAAGGACCTAAATGAACTGCCCTCTCCAGCCTTCCAGCATCTTCTCCTTCCACATCGCCTCCCAGTGACACTGAACTCCTTGCAGTTCCCCCCAGACCTTGTGTTGTGTCATGGTCCTGGGCTTTAGCTCATCCTCTCCCTTCTGCCCAGGAATCTCCACCCCACTCAACCCCATTAAAGCTTTTACAATCACTTTGAGGACTATCTCCTCCACAAAATCCCGACTCGCCCTCCCTCCAGCCTCTGCCAGTTTAGGTGCCCATCCTGAGTGCTTGACAAACACACTGTGAATCACGATCTCTGTTTTACAGATGTCAGGATGTTAGCCGGTCCCATCTCTATGCGGACGACCTCTTAGAGACAAGGCCTGAGTTTAATCCATCTTTGTATCTCTGGTGCCTCGCAGAGCACCTGGCTGATGCACACATTCAGAAAATGAGTGCTGGATGCACGCATAAAGGATGGAGAAATGGGAGTGAACAAAAGGGACTTCTTTGTCCATCAAGCTGCAGTTTGTCCCACGCCAGACATGGCTGTGATTCTCAAGCCATTGCACCCTTTCAGGACCCCAGAGACTCCCTCACTCCCCTACAAAACACAATGTAATCCTGCATGATTCAAAAGGCACCTGAATTGCTTCAGGGTCATTATTACGAACATCAATTATCCCAATAGCAGCAAAGAACAGATGCCAAAGTTAATAGAGTTTTCTGGATGACAGAATGCTGGCTAAACAAATCTATCTGCATTACATACTGAAAGATGTCAAAATGTGGAGACATGCAGAAAGTGTGGTGCTAAGCTGCAAGGGGCGTGGTCTGGGGAGCTATAAATCAGAGAAATCCTCTACTATTCTGACGCTGATCACAAAAATCGGGCAGAATGTGCCACTGAGCTGCTGCAAGGAAATCCAAGGAAACACCCCACTCGATGGGGATCCAAACGCTCAATTAGCATTCCAGAACATACCCGGGGACTTTCAAAGAGCCTAGCACTGTCATGTCATTACAAGGAGGGAGATCTTACCCCAGCCAGCCTCTTTCATTATCCAGTGATGTGAAAAGGGCCTCCATGAGGTGCTGGGAAACACTCGACCTCCCCATGTGCCAGGGTGTGTTTCCAGCCAAGAGTTACCATGTGCCTCTCTGGTTTCTTTTAAAATCTCTAGAGCTATTCTCCTTGCTCTTCAGTGAGATTTCACTGCACCTTCTATATGTAATTTTTCATTACATGTGATCTGCTCATTTATATCTTTATTGAAAAAAACATTTTACTGGCAAGACTGTGCAAAAATGCAGTGGAATTTGACACATCTGTTATCTTCAGTAACTATGCAAACAGTGTGAATAAAATGTGGGACCATACATACATCCCTACCATGAGCACAGGGGGCCTTGCCCCAGCTTCTGCTCTGATGGACAGAATCCACCTGCAAAATTTCTCACTTATAATGGATATTTGGATATGGATAATAGGTATTTAGGCAGTGGATTTGCAAACCAATCATATTGCAATTATAGTAAAACAAAAAATCTAGCTACTAAAACAAATAAATTGAGCTGTTTAGGGTTATTGAAATTAAATTTAAGAAGGAGAGAAAAAGCTGGACATATGGCATGTGTGTGCGTGTGTATGTGTGTGCCCGCACACGCGCACGTGTATTTCTTCATGAGTTTCCAAACAGCTGTGAAGAACCATGTTCATGCACAGCCCGAGTAGCCAGGGTGAACAATGTCCTTCACGTGGGTTTAATTTGCTTTGTAAACACGAGTGTAATTGGTATTTAAGAGGCCATTCTAAATTGCCATCGCCCCCTCTGTCTGAGCATGAGTAATCTAATTTTTCTGCAAAGCATGTTGTGGTTTGATAGACAGGTCTCCGAGGACTGTCTTGCATGTCAGCATCAGTGAAAACGAGTTCTGAAGTGTAGCCACACCCCCACACACACGTGGAATTCCAATCGCCCAGGACTCATAGATCCATTTGCCCTGCGTTTTGCTGAGGATGGGTAATATATTCATTTGCTTCTGGCTAGAAAAATATATATCTATACAGTGAGAAACCGCTAGTGCATATTGATAGCATCCTCAAGGAGCTATAATTGGGAGGAGTGATACGCTGCTTCTGTACACACCAGGGGACCTCAAGCTGCTGTCAATCTTCCTCACTCTGCAGCCAACTGGAAAAAATGAATCCCCAAACTGTCATGTGATCGACCCATTCTCTCTTGTTAGACCTGGAAAATTAAAACCTACCTCTTTGACAAAAAGGGAATTTGCTTGCAAGTGCCACTGAGTCTTCGAGCTGAGAGCTAAATATTATCTGATTAAAATCATTCCCTGTTCGCTTTCGTGTCTACGTCTATTGTGTTTGAATAAATGCAATACATGTGTGTTCTTCTGTATCTAAATACTTAATTTAGTTTAGAAAGCAAAATCACAGGATGCAACTTCAATGTTTAAAGCGTAGGACTGGGTCTACTTACAGAGAAGTTGGCCATAAGCAAACGTGAACTCCAGCTCATAGGAGAGCGTAAGCAACATACCCTGAGGCCCTAATCATCGCTGCTGAGTTAATTTAAGGAGGGGCAGCCAGTCCTCCAGGAACTCCAGCAGCCACCTGCATTCAGGACTGATGAGCCTGCTCCCGCTAATTCATAATCAGGTATTTGGTACTGCGGCATCCATGCTAAAAAGCCAAGGACCTTATGATGCCAATGTGAATGATGTTGGAGAGAATGTTTACCCTGGGATACACTGATTTTGTTTTCTATTAGTAAGAACAGTTCATATATTTGGGTGACTTTATTTTATTTACAACAGCTTTTCTCGTTGAATAGTTCCAGCTTTTGGAAACATCTAGGAAAGGATTGCTTGTGTGATAAAGAAAGTGTACCTGCTCCACGTATAATGCAATTTCTTACCCATTTTTTTTTAAATCTCCCCAGAGTATCTAGGGTATAATAGGTGCCCAATAAACTAGCAGTTGAAATGGTGAATGAATTAAATTAGGTAACGAAAATAAGATGCCTCATTGCAGGTACTGCTTCAGGATGGCCCCAAATACCCTTGAAACAAGACAATTACGATGTACTGGACACTGACATTCATTAAAGAGTGCTCACATTCTCCACTATGTCATCAAACGGCAAAGAACATATTTGCCAACTGCCAGATGCTTTCCAAAAGGGGAGAGTCACCACATGTCTTCTCTGGTTTTCCTGGGGGTCAAATTTGCCTTCTCTCCCCAAGTCTGTCAGTCACCATCGTCCACAGGGCACATTGTCCCCCTCACCTCTTACTCAGCCACCCACTTCAGAGTGGGTCTCAGAGCCCCAAGCCTGGAACCTGGAGCCTCCAGCAACATCTAAAAGCACAGAAACGTGTCTGTGACCCTATGTGAACATAGCTGGGGGAATGTGGTCCCTCCTAGGCAGAGGCCACTTACAAGTATCTCCACATGTGCATCTTACTTTCTGATCTCATACCTCCCCCATCCCCATCTTCAACACCCCCCAACCACACATACAACCACAAAGTATAAATGTGCGTGTGTAAACGTGCATGAGTGCACATACAGTTGCACATACAATACTGGTCTGACTTGCATAAGATCAATAAGATTGTGTAAAAATGCCATTTCATTTTATTAAAAGGGCTCCAAAGTACAATTCCATTGCAGAAATAATGGTTAAGTGTGGAGATGATGGAAGGGCGGGAATCACTTCTTTAGAGTGAAAGAAAATTAAAATCACGTATTTGTTTTTCTTATTAAGGTGAAATTCACATAACATAAAATTAACCATTTTAAAGTGTATAAGTCAGTGGCATTCAGTACATTCACAATGTTTTACAATAAAAATTATGTATTCTCAAGGACCCACAACGTGACAGTGGTTGAGAGAAAGGGCTTTGAAATTGCACAGCTCAGGTTTGAATTTTGGTTCTACTGACCATGAGCAGCAAAACCACTGGACCCCAACGGACAACAACGTCACAGGGATGGTCCAAGAGCTAAATGAGATGGTACATCCAGGCCCTTATAAGAGTCCTTGAGGCATCACGCACTGCTGTTATCATTTGAGACCACCTTAAATACAAAAATAGGGTTAAAAAAATAATCTTTTGGGAAAAAGCTATCCATTATTTCAACATTCACTTCATTTTAATTTTTAAAAATTGACTATTTTTATTTTCTTCATTTGCAAGGATATACCAGGTGGATGGACCAGATCAAGACTTGTGATTCATTTTCTAAGATTTTTGGAAATCAAATAGACTGAATTTTGCTGATCTTAAGTTACTTTTAACAACGCCACCTCCAGACTCTGGAAAGGGGGAGCCCCTACATTGGGCCCCACACTTTAGACCAACAAATCACATACACAAAGAAATATGTTTATTAAAGAACACACAGGTGCCTCTGTCACTTGGGATTGGGTACAGCATGACCTGTCACCTGAAAGTCGCTGCTGGTAACTAACGTCTCTGGAGGCCAAGCCACTTGTCCTCTGTTCCTTCACAAAACGGACTGGTCCCAGGTGTGCAGGCCGCGAAGTGCCGTCACAGAGGATGCACACGCTTGACAGTGACGCGGGGTGGGAGTGGCAAAAAGGACTTAGGAAGATGAAAACAAATTAATTAACTCGTTAGTATTTTATTCTCAGCTAAAATGAATGCAACAGAGTTTTGCAGGCTATTTCCCTATAGGGCCCAGCTCCCGGTTTTCAACTTCTCTTCCTGCTCCAATTTGTGTTCCTGGAGTGAATTTGTGACATATTAACAGGGTGTTCACAACAGTTGCCCTTGGTGCTGAGGACCATTTTGCAGCATTAAACAAATTTGTATTAAGCTTAAATTTGAATGGCTGTGGGTACTGATTAACTAGAAGTGAAGTGTGAGGCTTCTTTGGATGTTGGCAAAGAGAAGAGCCTTGAACACTAGAATTGAGAAAAGTTTTATTTTTATAAAAACATTTAATCAGATTTAATTCACTTTTCAAAAAGTAAGAAAACATTCCAGTTTATTTATATAATTTTAAAATTTTTGATCATACAATTTGCATTTTTCTTTTATTTTTAGTAGAAATCTTAAGATACTTTAGAAGGAAAGAACTTTTTTATTTTTTCAGGTTTTTGTGTTAATTTTAATTGTATTTTTGACTAAAATATAATAAAATTTGTTCACTTCGAATATGATTATTTTTATTTTTCAACCCTGTGGATCATTGTTGCAACAGATCATAAATTATGTGACAATTTTTATTATAAAATTAGAGATTTTGCTGAAATTATGGCAAGAAAAATAATTTATTGATTTATGAATTATGTCTTTATTTTGTCACTTACATCCAAATATTGCCACCCTCATCACACTGAATACCCAGACATATGTAACAGTAATTAGTCACTAAAGGTGACTAAAGTCACTTTTAATATTTCGCAAATATTTATGCATATAAAAATACATTATTTGTCACCATGATGGTATAGAGCCAGCCCTGGGGGTCTAGTGGCTAAGATTCAGTGCTCTCACTGCCACTGCTGGGAGTTTGTTTCCCGGTCGGGGCACCACACCACCCATCTGTGGGTTGTCATACTGTAGTGGCTGCGTGGTGCTGTGATGCTGAAAGCTATGTTACTGGGATTTCAAGTACCATCAGTGTTACCCCAGGTGGACAGGTTTCAGTGGAGTTTACAGACTAAGATAGACTCAGAAGAAGGATCCGGCCACCCGCTTCCAAAAAAATTGGCCATGAAAATCCTTTGAATAGCAGCGGAGTATTATCTGATAGAGAGTTGGAAGGTCAAAGGATAGTACAAAAAGACCAGGCAGGATTCTGTTCTGCTGTCCACAGGGTCATGAGGAGCCGTGATTGACGACTCGACAGCACCACCAACAACAAACGAAGGTATACATACAATATAATTTTATTTAAAAGTTTTTTTAGCATGAGTGATAATTGTAAATACTTAGCCATTCAGTGTGTGACTCCATGTGTCCTCTCATCCCAGGCTCCGAGAATGTTAGCGCTGAGCATAACCTTCTGCATCTCGAACATTTTCAAATAGTGAAATTGAAGCTAAACTCAATGGTAAGATTTTAGGGACACAAATCTCATTCAATAAATTAAAATAATCTCAAATTACTTCACAACTTTTTAATTTAAGATGAAAATATACATTACTAATTTTAATCTCAAAATATCTTAATTAGAGTAAATTCTCAGGTCTAATAACTTTACATTTCTTACTTAAATATTTGGAAAAGCAGAGAAAATAAACACCCACATAGCCCCCATCTCTCCAGCTTTACTAAATCAGTTTTGCTGTATTTGTTTTATATATTTTTTTTTTTTAAATAAACAAAACATTACCGAATCAGTTGTTTCTCCCTGTGTACCTCTAACCTACCCAATTCTTCTTGCTCCTCCACAGAGCTAATCAATATCCTGAATTTGGTATTTATTATTTGTATACCTGTTTTTACATGTATTCCCACTTTCACTACATACCCATATATTCATACAAAACATACGGCAATATTTTGCATGTTTTAAAATTTTGTAGAAAGATACAATAATCACAAGCTTTCACAAACAGCTTTTTTTCCACTCAAGATGATGATTTTGAGACTTACCAGTGTTGACACTACCATATTCATTAATTTTAACTTTGTATTGTCCTCCATATTTTTGCTCTACACGATTTATTTATCAGTTGTCCTGTTGATAAATGCACCAGTTTGCACTATTTTAAACAACACTGCTATGATCTTCATTGAACATTTCTCCTCAGCCATGTATGAGAGACCTTCCCTAGGCTGTGTACACCTAGAAGCAGAATTGCCGGGTCCTGGGGAACCCTCACCTTCAACTTTTCCAGCCACCACTAACTGCTGTCCACAGTAGCATACCAACTAATACCCCCTCCAATAAGTAACATTGGCTCAGTTATTCCAAATGCCAATACTTGGTTTCTTCATATTTTTTAAAATTTCATTTTCCATTTTATTCTGGGGCTGTATTTACTCTCCATTTCTTTTGGAACCAAGCATTTAAAAAGAAGTCTTTTTCTATTTCATCCAGGCTCTAGGTGCTTCTGGTAGGAGGATTTTTAGAAGCGCTCATCAGTCATACGGCAGAAATAAAGCGGATCAGACAGGGAAAAGTCACAAAGCAGAGCTGTATTGAACACAGGGAATTGGTCACCAAGGAGACAGAAGAGAGAAGGGAGGCCCTAGAGCCCCCAAAGAGGAGAGAGTGCTATGCAGATGAGGAAGCCACCATCACCCGAGGCTGGGCCGCTGCAGCTGCGCTTTCCCTCGCTCACTAGAGGGACCAAGTGGCTTGTGCCCGGGAGTGAAGATGTGCTGTTGCAGCTGTTGCTGGAAGCAGTATGGCTATTTTCTCCCTTTCACCTTCCAATCTTGTGCCACTGTCTTCTAATGCAGAACATAATTAGAACCCCGTTGTCAAGACTAAGAAATGTAGTTTGCGGGCGTTTAGCCCCCGAAGCACGGAAGAGCAGGAATGGATTTAAGAACAAATAAATGTCCAGCAGGCCAAGTGAGCTCATTTTTCTCTCTGGAAGCTTCTAGGATCCTGTATCTAGCATTCTAAAATGTCATAATAATGGACCTTAATGTAGGTTCATTCATTATAATAGCTATGTGGGGGGCCACTTTGATGGAAACATGTCTTTCAATTATAAGAAAAAAAGAATTAAGTGGAACTACCTGTGTCTGCGCAGATAAATCTTATAAATATAATGAGAAAAAAAGCAAATTTCAGCACAGAATATATAACATTATATCATTTATATGAAGTTAAAATACATACAAATCAGGACAATGTATTGTTTATGGACACATTCTTATGCAATAAAAGTAAAAAAGCATGGAAAATTTAAACACCAATTATGATTATCTTTGCAAAGAAAACAGGGAAATGAGATTGGGAAGTGGTGGTCACGGAATTTCAATTTGCGTACTGTGTTCCACTGGGTTTCTTTAAGCTAGGTTGTGGGGACATGGATATTTTCATATTGTTACCTATAGCATTTAGCATATCTGAAACATCTTGTAGAAAAGAAGGAAAAAAAGAAGATTGAAAACTCAAGCCAGTGTCAAAGAATTAGGAATCTTAATGGTATCAGACTTCTTAAAACGAGCAATGGAAACTAGAATACCATGGAACATGCCTTTGCATATTGTGAGCAACTGAATTCCAACCTAAAATTCTATACCCAGACAAATCGTCAAGCAAGTGGGGGAGGAAAATATAGACATTTTAATTCAACCAATGTCTCAAAATAATATTTCTTATGCAACTTTTATCAGAAAACTACTAAAAGATGTTTCATCAAAAAAAAAGAAAGAAAGAAAGAAAGAAACCAAGAACTAGGAAGAAATAAGCTCCAGAAACAGAGGATTCAATACAACAGAGACATGAATGGACTTTACAGGATGATGATGAAAAAAGACCCAGGATGATAGCTGGGAAGCAGGCCTAGGGCAGGGGTCAACAAACTATGGTAGCAGGATGGCAGTCTGTTTGTGTAAATAAAGTTTTATTGGAACACAGCTGTGCCCATTCATTTATGTACTGCTTAGAGCTGGTTTTTTGCTATAACAAGAGTTGAGTACAACAAAAGTCTAAAATATTTACTATCATGTCATTTACAGAAAAAGTTTGTAGATCCCTGGCTTAGAGTACAAGCTTCCCAGTATGGAGCAGGAAGATGGAAGGAGGTTTTCAAGGGAAAAAAAAAAAAAAAGGAATTGGCAGATTATATTATTGGATGTGTTTTGATCTTATTGAGAGGAGCTTTACAGCCTTGTCAGAGAATTAAGAACAAATGAATTATAGGTGCATAGAAAATTAAACAAATAAAAAATAATGCAATTTCTAACTCACAAGAAAACCAAAAGTTGCACAAGAGAGTGTTTGTAATCATGGAACTGTAGGTAGCTTGTCTGTGAATAATATTTCAAAGGCATAATAATGTAAACACTTAATATTGATTTAGCAATATTAGGAGGATGGAAGAGGCAAACATAAGGGAGAGAGAAGAAAAGTGAAAGAGAACCAAATACTAATCTTTCAGAGCTGGGTGCTATTAGATGGTATATAAAATTTTTAAAATTAATATATAAAAATATAATCTTATTTGGAAATACAGAGATAAATATCAGAATAAATAGACATCTTGCATTATAAGACATGTAGAATTATCTGCCTTTGTTAACTATCTATATTTGATTAATCTAAAATATATAATCTACAACGAGATGACAACATTGTAAGTAACTCTTTATGAATTTGTTGAGGTTGGTTTAGAATGAATAGGCAAAGAACCATGAATCACAATGCCTAGCTTTTCCGTGTTATTCTCTGGGGTCTACCTGCCTCCATGTTTAAACAGTGTACATATAAAGACCAAGTTAAGAAAAAGAAGACAGGAAAGAAGGAGAGAGAGCAGGAGAGAGGGAGCAGAGGAATGGAGGAAGACAAGAATATTTATTTAGAGAAATTACAAAAAATTATTCTCCTATAAATATAATTCCATAAATTTTCTGCCCCTTCTCTTCATTTCCAGTTGGTTTTTTAAAAATGGCTAATAATTACTATTGTATACCAACCACTGTTCTATGAACTGAGAATACAGAATTTTAAAAGACACATTATGTCTGGACTCCCAAGGAGCTTACCTTCTACTGGGAGAAGTAGGTAGAAAATAACAAACCAGCAAACACACAAGTTAGATGGTGATAAACGCAGAGAATTAAAGTAGAGTTATGCCATGCATGACATCAGGGATCTCAGTGACAATGAGCCAGCAATACAAATATGAGGGGTAAAATCTTTCCAGGCAGAGGAATCATTTGTGCAAATATTCTAAGGAGCCAATAAGTCTTACGGGTTCCAGGAATAGAAAAGAAAGGATGCTAGAGCATAGCGAACGAGGAAGGAAATGAGGGTGAGTGGTCGACCAACAATGCCCAAAGGGGTGGCTTAGCATGATAAATATCACCTGAAGGGCTGTAACCAGAGGAGCCCAAGATGTCACATCCCTGGCCAAGCAGGACACTAAAGAGACTGGGCCACTTGCTCACAAAGAACCCTGTGTCTTTTGCAGCTATCTGCATCACCAATGCCTTCCTCACAGCCCCAAAACAATGGCAACCAGGATCTAGGACAATAGGGCCCTGACAGCAAACTGATTAGATTCTGCGCTTATTCTGACAAAGGACCACAAACAGGACTGGTCTCTGTAGATTAAGTCCTTGACTTCTTAAACAAATGGTTGATCCCCGGAGAAGCTCAAGTTCCTGCTCATCTGCACTTGGGGATTCACAAGGGGCCAATTTGAAACTTTAAAACAAAATGGCCTGTTATACTCTAAGGAGTTGAAGGGGGCCATAGCATCACATATAGGAAAGGACAAACTGAGAACTATTCTCCAGCTCCCCACACCAGTTATGTGGACATTTTGTTATGAGTGAGAATCCATCCACTCTGGACAGGTAAGAGATGTTTTCTGCAACATGGGGGCCTCTGGTCGAATAAATAAACTCAGGAAGGAAACAAATGCTCAGTAACTATTTCCCAAGAAGTGATTTTATAAGGAGTTTGTTCAAAATTATGTTAATCAAGTCACAGGACTTCCTCAAGAGACTAGACTCTGTTTTCCCAGGAAGAAAATAAATCTGACAAGATCTTAAGTCAACCAGCTACAGATCTCTCTAGTAAATAAACAGAACCAGAATCAGAGCATAACCATTTCCTTAAACCCATCCTTGTCCTATCTAGTGCCAGAAAAATCTGGGTATAGGAAAATATGTATTAGCCTGTGTCCAAATTCTGAACTGCTAGGGTTTTTAAGCTATATGAAGGGGCCAGGGATTTACGACTCCTTTCTCTTAGGAGGAGGAGTGGAGATGACTGATAGCGGGAAGTTGAGAGTAATGAGTAAAGAGGATTTTGAGAGAAAGACTGGGGAGATTGAGGAAACAGGTGTCAGATAAGAGGGAGCAGACAGACATGTAGATAATAACATAGATTTAGATATAGATAGACATACAGCACCCCAAAAGCCCCAGAATGTGAGAACTTACCCTCCCCAGAGCACAGCACAAGGGAATATGTTCGATCCATAAAGTCAAAACTTGGCCCTGCTTTGAGATGTTTATCAGATCCTGATCTCAGCTTGGTTGGTCTCCAGCAAGGGCTCAGCCTAAGGAAGATTTCAGGATGATGACACTTTCTCTTTGATCACTTATTGGGTCTAGTTCCCCGTGGATCACCAGCTGGAGAGGACAAGGGGCCAGCAGATGACTCCCAAGTCATCAGACCTCGAAGCCCATTATTCCCTCATTATTTGCCCCCCACACCTCCACCATGGGTGTGAAGTCATCCCCTGTAGCACAGAAAGGAGCAGCCATCTTATAAATCCAAGAGACACATTCTAAATTCCAGACTCACAGAACAAATCAATCAGAACACTAAGCGACCCTGAAATACTGTGCTTGATCACTTTCTATAATCCGCTGTAACGTGCTCCTAAACATACAGACCTCTTAGTGTATTTAAAATGATTCAGTTTACTAAAGCATAATAAAAAACTTCTTGAGAATCCACAGTTAAGGTAAGGTACAATTGTGTTTTTTTCTATGACTCAGTATTCCTGGATCTAACACTGAGTGATTCGTTACCTCCACTATTCTTCACATGGGTATTGTTGGTGCAAATCAATATCCAGAAGCAATTTTGAGCTCTTTTAAGAAGAAAAATGCCAAATACCTAAAAGAATTCAGGCCAGAAGTATGAATAATCTCTACCATTTTTTTTCTGTTCCATCTTGATTTGATTTTCACGAGAATCTTGTTTCAAGGGAATTCTGAGGGTACTAGTTGTAGATCAATGCTTTAAAAAAAAAGAGAGAAATGGGAGGGCCACAAGGGAAGGGGGTGGTGTGTGTTGGTAATTTGAGCAGGAGTAGATCGTTCTGCTGATTGTGTCTTTGTTTATATTTTCTAACTTTATGTAAAATGAAGACCCTCTACTGACCAAGAGCAACAAAAACAGCAACAGGAATTATATGTCACAACATACGTAATTGTTTTCATATACATTTAACAATGTGATTGTGATTTCAACAATTATAACCTTTTTTCCCTTTCTGGAATGTGGGGATTTTACATGAGTATGTTGCTGGGGCACTTGCCTTCTTCCCCACTCCAAAATAGGTTTTTGCTGCTGAGGAAAGAAGTGAAACTCCATAAATTTCACGCAAGACAATGGAAATTTTATGAATGGGATAGAATTGTACTGGCCTAATGCATTTTAATAGCCTAGATTTTCCCTGAAGAGCTACAGTTTTGCATGGCTCATCTCATTGAATTCCACAAGATTTCTCTGAAACTTTAGCCCCCTATATATTTTTCTGTGGAACGTTCCCACTGAGAAGAGAGATGGTCAAAGTTAAGTAAGGAAGTAGATTGAGAAAAGTGAGAAAGTAATGCACCTGGCTTGTAATTTCGGTAGAAATTTAGATGCTGTTTGTATCAGGATGCTAATGACATTTAGGAGGCTATTCATTTTAATTGTTTTAGGTGGCAAACTGACACAAAGGGAGAAAGAGAAGAACACTGTGGAGAACCCGTCCATCAGTCTCTGGGTAGCTACATACTCAGAAAAGGCAATGAGGATCACATTAGTACCAGAAAAGTTCCAAGCATTGTGTCAACACCCATATTTGTTCATATTCCAAAAGCCAGTGTGGATTGTTTTTTACTTCAAACAGTTGATTCTATGCTCATTTTTCACACATTGAAAAATATTGTTTTCACAAAAGAATAAGTGTTTTCAAATCAGGTCAGAGTCGATGAAGAAAGTTGTGACTTTGAAGTAGATTGTCTGACAGATGTTGAAGGCCTGTTCTGAAGGAAGCAGATATCAAGCAGGCCTGCGCACTGGTGCTCTGTATGCCTACAGGCTGCGTACTTCAGGAGATTTCAGTAAAATACCAATAAGAAATAAATATTGCATGTATATTCAAAGCCATTTTTTCCTGAATTATCAAAATTATTTGTAACCAGCTGGAAGATTTCTCTGAGAGCTTGTTTTGTTGCCAGTTGATAGAAAAAGCCATTTCCCTCCTCCCTCCACCTCCCAGTCTAGCCAGGAACAATGTGAGCATGGTGTCCTGGCATCCAAGAGACACTGGCTGGATCCATTCGACAATATAAACAGCTTGACTTGTCACATAACCAGACCTTACTAGAAGAAGTGCTGTTTGTGAGAAAAGAGCCGTGGGTGCCATAGCGTGTGGAGCCCTGTGTTCTAGGGCTCCCCCCAAAGTTAGCCCACCTTCAGTAGACTCCAAAAACTTCCCAAAAGACTAGTCAGAAATATTGGCAAAACTCATACCTAGTGAAAGACTTACATCCACTTAAAAGGATACCTACAACTCAGTAATAAGACAAACAACAGAATCAACAAGTAGACAAACATATGAACAGACATTTAACCAAAGATATATAAATGCTTACGAACCACACAGAAAGATGTTCGATAATATTAGTTATTAGAGAAATGCAAATTAAAACCACAATGAATTACCACTTCACACATACTAGAATGTTATAATGAATAAAAGAGGTAATAACATATGTTGGCAAGGATGTGGAAAAACCAGAACTTGATACACTGCTGATGGAATTGTAAAATGAGGCAGCTAAATTGTAAAACAATTTGGCAGTGTCTCAAAAACTTAAACACAATGCTTTCATATGACCCAGCATTCTGCTTCTAGATATATACCCAAGAGAAGTGAAAACATATGCACAACAGAAACTTGCACACAAATCTCTATAGCAGCATTATTTATAATAGCCAAAAATGGAAACAATCTAAATGTCCATCAACAGGGGAGGGGATAGATAAAATGTAATATAGCTCGTGTAATGGAACAGTATTAAGTAGTACTGACACATGCTATGTCATGGACCAACATCATAAAGATTATCCAAGGTGAAAGAAGTTAAACACAAGAGACCACCATTTATAATATCATTTCAAATGCCCAGAAAAGGAAAGGCTATATAGAGAGGAAATATATTTTTGGTGGCTTCCTGGGACTTGGGGCAGGAATTGGGCAGGTGTGGGGAGTAACTGTAAAAGGGTATGAGGGATCATTTGGGGGGAACGAAACTCTTCTAAAACTTATAATGATTATTGCATCACTTGGTAAAGTTACTAAAAATCACTGAATTGTACACTTGAAATGAATGAATTTTATAATATTAAAAAAAAACCTCAATAAAGCTGTTGGAAGATGATGGAGGAAGACAGAAAGAATGAGGAGGAAAAGGGGGAGGCGGAGAAGGAGAGGAAGAGGAAGAGGAATAAGGCGCAGGAGATGGAGTGGCAGAAAGAGAAGGAGAAGAAGGAGGAAGAGAAGGAGAGTGGGAGGAGGAGGAGAAGAGGAAGAAAAAGAAGGGGAAGAGGCAGAGAAGAAAGAGGAGGAGGGGAAAGTGTACAGTTCAGTGTCACTAATTACATTCACAATGTTGTGTGACCATCACCACTATTTACAAAACTTTTTCATCATTCCAGACAGAAATTCTGTGTCCATTAAGCAATAACTTAGCATTCTCTCCTCCCCCAGCTCCTAGTAAATTTTAATCTGCTTTATGTATCTATGAGTTTGCATCGTCTAGATATTTCACATAGGTGGAATCATGCAATAATTGTACTTTTGTGTCTGGCTTATTTCACTTAGCATAATGTTTTCAAAATTCATCCATGTTGTGACATGTATCAGAATATCATTCATTTGCCCAGCTGAATAATATCCCATTGTATGTATATACCACATTTTGTTCACCCATTCATCTGTCTATCCTTATGCCAGTACCACAATGTCTTAATTATTATAGCTTTGTAGTAAGTTTCGAATTCAGAATGTGTGACTCCTCCAACTTTTCTCCTCATTTTCAAGATTGTTTTGGCTATTAAGGGCCCCTTAAATTCCACTTGAATTTGAAGATTGGCTTTTCTATTGTTGCAAAAAGAAAACTGTTATAATTTTGTCTGGGATTGTTTTGAATCTGTAGTAAGAAACACCATGAAACTATCTTCCCACCTAGACTGCACTGTCAGAATCTGTCTAGTGTAACTACTTTAGAATTATAGACTATATTACAGGCTAGAAACTTCCAAGGGAAGACTTGGATCGTAAATTATGGTTAATTTTGGTCATTTTCAGCTTTTAGCTCAGCAGTGGTTACCCATTGCCCACTCCCTCACTCTGTGGCAGGGAGCTGTACACATGTTACTAGAGCAGCTTTCAAGTGGCTTTTTGGAGCCAAAGTGGCCATAAAGGACCCTGTTCTCAAAATATTAGGAATCTGTGCTCTGATCACTAATTACCATTTCTAATTTCAGAGGTACAGACAAAGAGGTGGGCAGCCACTGCTGTTGCACCTCCTCCCATTGTTACAAGCACCCACTGCCAGCTGAAGTGATTTCCAGAGGATTTAAAGTGCTAGCACCCCTATTTTCTTCCTTTCACTTTTTTCTTTTTCCCCTTTTGGGAGCCAGACATTACAGATTAGGACATTCAAAAGTAACTGCATATATAGAAGAAATTAGAAAGTTACCACACATGTCAGGAGAAAGCACCAGCTTAGAAATGACCTGAGAAGATCTTACTTAAATTTATATCTTAGGCCGATCTTCAGCACAGAGACAGCCTACAACAATTAAAAAACGAAAACAATAAACAAAACAAAAAAAGGAAATCCTTGGAGAAGGAGGAGAATGCGATTTCCAGAGTTACCACATTATTTCCAATATCCAGTTTTCAACAAAAAAACATAAAGCATACAAAGAAAGATGAAAGAATGGTCTATTCAAAGGGAAAAGTAAATCAACAAAAACTGTCCCTGAAAAAGACCTGATGGTGGATCTATTGGACAAAGACTTTAAAACGACTGCCTTAAAGATGCTCAGAAAACTGAAGGAAAATGTGAATAAAGTCAAGAAAGTGATGTATGAACAACTGAAAATATTGATAAAGAGAGAAAACCTAAAAAGAAAGCAAAAAGTAATTGTGGAACTTAAAAGTGTAGTAACTGAAATGAAAAATTCACCAGAGACAATCAATGACACATTTGAGGAAGCAGACAAAAGAATCAGCAAACTTGAAGATAGGAAAATGGAAATTATGGAGTCTGAGAAACATAAAGCCAAAAAGATTCAATAAAAGTGAATAGAGCCTAAGGGAACTGAGGGACACCATCAGGAAGACCAACATATACACTGTAAAAGTCCCAGAAGAAGAGAGAAAGAAAGGAGCAGAGAGACTGTCTGAAGAAATATTGCCTGAACACTTCTCAAACTATCTGAAAGACATAAATATAAGCATTGAAGAAGCTCAATAAACTGCAATAAGATAACTCAAAGTCACTCACCCTTAGACCTACTATAATCAAACTTTTGAAAGCAAAAGACAAAGAAAGTCTTGGAAGCAGCAAGATAAATGCAGCACATCAAATACAAGGGATCCTCAATAAGATTACCGAAAGATTTCTCATTAGAAACTTCAGAAGCTAGAAGGCAGTGGGCCAAAATGTTCGAAATGCTAAAAGAGATACATGATCAACCAAGAATCCTATATCCAACCAAACTGGCCCTCAAAAGTGAAGGAGAAATTAAGACATTTCCCAGATAAACAAAAGCTGAGGGAGTTTGTTAGTATTAGACCTGCCCTGCAAAGGTAACAAATGCTTATAGGAGCCCTGCCAGTCAAAATGAAAGGACAATAGACAGTAATGTGAAGCCATATGAAGAAATAAAGATTAAATACACACTAACATTGAACAATCTGAAAATAAATATTAAGCAACACATTTTTAAATAACATATGGGTCAAAGAAGAAGTCTCAAGGGAAATTAAAACATTTTTTAACCAAATGAAAATGAAAATATAACTGATCAAAATGTGTGGGATGCAGCAAACAGTGCTTAAAGATAAATTTATAGCATTGAATGCATATATTAGAAAAGAAGAAAAGATATACAATCAATAATCTAAGCTTTTATTTAAGAAACTAGACAAAGAAGTGCACATTAAATACAAAATAAGAGAAACAACAAAAATTAGAGCAAAAATCAATGAAACTGAAAACAAGAAATTAATGAAAAAGTTAATGAAATCATATACTGGTTCTTTGAAAAGATCAATAAAATTGATAAACCTCTAGCCAGGCTACACAAGAAGAAAAGAATTCTCTCACACTAAGTACTAATATCAGAAATGAGAGAGAGTCAACCACTATAGATCAGTGACACTAGAAAGAAATAAAAAAATATTATAAATTACTGCATGCCTACGAATTTGATAGCTTAGATGAACTGAACCAATTCCTTGAAAGGTACAATCTACCAAAACTCATGCAAGGAGAAACAGATAATATAGCATTGGATAGAATAGAAATAGATAGTAGAATAGTCAACATAACGCTGAAGATGAACAAAGTCAGAAGACTGACACAACCCAATTTCAAGGCTTACTATAAAGCCACAGTGATCAAGACAGTGTGAAACAATAGACAAACAGATCAATGGAACAGAAGAGTGAGACCATAAACAGACCTAGATAAATGTAGTGAATTGATCTTTGACAAAGGAGCAAAGGCAATTCAATGGAGAAAGGATAGTCTTTTCAACAAATGGGGCGGGAACAACTGGACATTCACACACAAAAAATTAATCAGGATACAGATATTACATTTTTCACAAAAATTAACTGAGAACATATCATAGATCTAAATGTAAAACACAAAACTATAAAACCCCTAGATGATAACAACAGAGAAAATCCAAGTGGCCTTGAGTTTGGCAATGACTTGTTAAATACAACACCAAAAAGATGATCCATGAGAGAAAAAATTGATAAGTTGGATTCAAAATAATAACTTCTGCTCTGCAAAAGATGCTGTTAAGAGAATGAAAATATAAGCCACAGAATGGGAGAAAATATTTATAATTGCCAAAAACTGGAATCAGCCGGGAAGTTCTTCAATAGATGAATCGATAAACCAACTGGTACATCCATTCAATTGAGTATTATTCAGCAATAAAGGGAAATTAATTATCGCGAAAAGACGTAGGAATCTTAAATGCATGTTTCTAAGTAAAAGAAGCCACCTGAAAAGGCTGTATACTTTGTGATGCCAACTATATGACATTCTGGAGAACACAAAGTAATAGAGTTAGTAAAAAGGTCAGTGGTTGCCAAGTTTATTAGGGGAGGGGTGAATAAGTGGAGAACAAGATATTTTTTAGGGTCATGAAACTCTTCTGTACGATACTGTAATGGTGGATTCATGTCCTTATACATTTGTCAAAACCCATAGAACGTACAACACAAAGAGCGAACCCAATGTAAACTATGGACTTAATAATAATTAGTGTCAATATTGGTTCATCAATTGTAATGTACCATACTAGTGCAAGATGTTGAGAATAGGAAAAATCATCTGGGGATGGTGAGAGTGTTGATGGGAACCCTGTACTTTCGATACAAGTTTTCTGTAAATGTAAAACTTCTCTAAAAAATAAAGTCTATTAAAAATAATGGTCTTTTTATTCAAAGGAAATCTTGTATAAACACTAACATGTACAACAGACAAAAAAGAACCTGTTTACCAAAAGCCTAGGCGATTTAACCATTGTGTCCCAAACTTCAGCCCTCTGTATCCTGCTCTGTCCTACTCCTGGAGGTACTGATGAGAATTCTGGAACGCCAGACACACAATTTGAAAGCTCCTGAACAATGATTTCTTAGGGCCTTACCTATACCAATATCCCATGACTCAGGTATGTTCTTTCCTTATGATGGAACCAAAAGAGAAATGTTAGCTGTAATAAATCTGAATTCAATAATAGCTGTATTTATAATGTACACACAAGCCAGTCTAGCCTGTCTTCTTTACTACGGGGATATTTCAGTGATTCTATTGTTAATAAAGCCTTTTAAAAATGCAAAGCACTCATTTCAAAGCAGTTTGATGAAATTGCAAATCCTTAGCTTAAACAGCATCTTTCTTTCTCATGATCCATTTTCCTGAAATGCAGATGGCAGGTGTCCTCATCTGTATGTGCTGCACCAACAACATTCTTGGAAGGGAGCGGTCCTACCAGACGACGACAGTCCTGAAATAGATGTGGAATCCACTGATGCAGCACACAGGGGAATGCCACCAGAAGCTCTGATCAAAGGGGACTGTGAGTTCCAGAATTCCTGATTGCGCTCATCACAGATGCCAAGTCTGTCAAATTCTAAAGCAGGAAGTCAATGGTGAGTCTAGAGATATTCACGATGAAAAAATGGTGGTGGGCTCCAGAGCCGGAAGCAAGTCACCCCATGGATATTTTAACACAGGTAAATCTGTCTCTACGAGTCATTGGATCTACACAAATTTGATGATGGACTTTTAAGTTACATCTGGGTTTCGCTAATATATAGCTCACTTTATGACAGGGTTGCCTGGCCAGGTGAGAAGGAGTTAATTATAGCAGGACAAGGTAGATTGAATTAAAAGCTAAAATAATATCCGCTTTGTATGTAACATAGAGATAGAGGTCGGGGAATGAGCGATAGAAGCTGGTAATGAGGGAACGTTCAGCCAGAGAAAGAACCGAAAACTAAAATTTCCAGAAATAAGCCACATTCCAGGAAAACAATCAACATAGGATCAATTCAAAGGCCAGAAATAGGTCACTTGGGAGAAACCAGGCTGGCAGGCAACAGAGAGCAAGCAAGAAGAAAGTCCATCAGCGGCCATCTGGATGCTTTCCACAGAGGCGTTCCCAGGAATGTGTGTGATGTGTGTGTGTCTGCATGTATGCATGTTTTGGGTTGTAGACTGAGAAGGGGGCTCCATTTGAATGAGCAGGAACTGACTTTATTCTTGCAGGTAATACGCAGGCAAAGAACATAAGCAGAATAAGACCTATGTCCAGAAGGTTCATGGAGAAGCCTGGTTCTAAGACCAGGGTTCTGTCCTCATAACCCTGAAGAGCATAGTTCTAGCACACAACTGAGCAGGACCACACCAAGACTGACCCACAGTGAAATCACCTCAGGTGCAAGACTGACCTTGGAACCTAGGTCAGAACTAGTCTCACTGGTCAAATATACTCCATCCCTCGCTGAAAAGAAGGCCATAGGAGAAGAAAAGACAAATGGATGATATGTTCACTCATTCATTCATTCAACACATACTCATTGAATGCTACTGTATGCATGTAAGTATACAGACAGGAAAAGAGCTGAGTACACAGAGAAGAAATACACACAGCCTCTGCCCTCACGCAGCTTGCATGGGCATATCACTGGCCTTTAGGATCAAATAGTGAGCCTCATTTTTTCTAGGCCATTTTCTTTATCCATCCCAGCATCTAACTCATTCCTCCAGAACCAAGCATCATGACAAAGCATCCTTAAGATATCACCCTTGGTGACATGTTTGTCCTAGTTTATTAAACAGAGAAATCTGACTGTTTAAAAACATTTATCACTTTAAGTGGCAGCTGTTGTTAGGATGCCCAGCATGGAATATCTAATCCTTATTCTACTCTTTAGCATTGATTCAATAATTATTTATTGAGAAGCCTGTTATGTGCCAGGCACTGTTCTAGGTGCTTGGTGTGCGTCAGTGAACAAAACAGTCATCCTATAGCTGACATTGCAGGAGAGACACAATAAACAATAGACATAATAAGCAAGTACATTAGATAGTATGTCATATGATGGTAAGTCCTGTGGAAAAAGTAGATCATAGTGACAGAGGTCAGGAAAACGATGGGTCACAGTGTAGGCAGATTACAGTTTTAATTAGGGGGCTCAAGAGATTGAAGAGATCTCACCTTATTGAGGAAGTGACCTTTGGGCAAAGACTCAGAAGCAGTGGAGAATTTAATGATGTAGTTATCTGGAGAAAGAGCGTTCCAGTGGAGGGAACAACCAGTGCAAAGGTCCTGTGGTGAGGAAATGCCTGGAGTGTTCATGGTGCAGCAGGAGCCCAGTGTGGCCAGAGGGAGAAGAATGAGGGAGAGTAGTAGAGAGTAGGAGATGAGAGCAGACAGGTAGTGGGGGTGAGGGGACAGATCACGTCAGACCTTGTAGACCAATGTAAAGGGTCAGGGTTATTAGACGAGAAATGGTGAACCTTTGTAGGTTATGATCGAAGAGGTGACATGATCTGATTTATGTTTCTGAATCAGACATCATTGGCTTCATCCAATCCCTTGGGCCCTCCTGTGCACCCCTCCCCTGGCTGCTGTGTGATTTTCCTTCTAACAACCACACCTGTGACTCTTTTCTGATGACCTGTCTTTGAGCTACTGGAGTCTGGACCCAAGCACAGAGGACAAGAAGTACCGGGGAATTTGCATCTGTCCAGGTGGTCTGGAGCCTGTAACTAATTAGTGCCCAGCACACTTTCCTTCAAGTTGGACAAACTCTAGGGCATAAAAGATCCTCCAGGGCACCCCTGCAGGATCAGGCCAGGGCTGGGGTTTTGCTGCAGTCACACCCAATCCTGCCCTGCTTTCTTTATCCCCTTATTGGTTTCTCCTGGGACCAAACCCTTACATAACTCACGTGTGCCTGAATGGTTATCTTTGGGTCTGCTTTAGGGGAAGTTTCAAAGGATACTCAGTCTGCATAAGTAGGCAGTGGGGGCAAGGGAAGAATCAGGCAGTCCCGTTGGGGTACTGCACTAATCCAGGTGCGGGCAGGGGAAGGCAGAGATGCGAACAGAGTCAGGATATGTTTTGAAGGTAGAGAAGCCAAGATGTGCTGATGGATTAGAGGTGGATTTTGAGAGGAAGAGAGAAGGTTCTTGGCTGAGTTTCTGGACAGATGGACTTGCCATGCCCTGAGATGAAGAAGGATGCTGTGGAGCAGGCTGAGCGGGGAAGAACAGGAGTTTGATTTTTGATATGTTATGTTGCTGTGTCTAACAAGCTGGCAAAGCTGCTGTAGGCAATTGGCTACTGTCAGGTGGGGCTCTCCAGGATGCAGACACTGAGACGGCATTAAGGGCTCATAAAGTTTATTGGGAACAAGACTTGTTATAAATAAAGGGGGAATAAGCAGGATTTGGCAAGATGTGCAGCCTGGGCAGACCTGACAAGTCTTGGCCAAGCTGATTGGACGCTCTGGACTTAGGTTTGCCCGTTAGAGATTTCCCACATTGGGCAGAGATGGCCAGGCCCAGGTATCCTTGCCATCTTCAGTCATTGGCTGGAGACTGGCTACGGAAAGCATGGCCTCAGCTCAAATGATGCAGTAGATCCTGAAGACGCTGAAGCTAGAGGTAGGCAGCCAACTGTACTCCTTGCAGCTGAAGGGCAAGTTCTCTCTTGAAGGGAGATGTAAGCGATCCATGGTGCCAACATAATAGAATAGTGTAGGATTCAGGAATGTGATCTAGGCTGGAAATATGAATTTGCCCATTGTCTGCATATAGAGAGCATTTAAAGCCATAAAATGGATTGAGATCACAAGCAGAGTTTAGATAGAGGCGAGGACAAAGACCTGAGCTTAGCATTGCAAAAACAAGAATGTAGAAAAAGGACCAGCAAAGGAGACTAAGGAAGTGAAATTGAAGAAAAACCAATAAGTATCAGGGATCTTGGAAGGTGAATGAGAACATAACAAACACTGCTCACAGTCAACTGAGATGAGAACTAAGAACTGAGCAAAGGATGTAGCAATGGAGGTCACCATGACCTTGGTAAGAGTCTTTTCAAGTGGAGTATGGGGACAGAGCATGGCTGGAGTGGCTGTGAGGAAGAACAGGAGGCAAGGGTTCGGGGACCGAGGATGAAGACAACTCACCTGAGAAATTTTGCTCTAAGTGGGGGCAGAGAAGAGGGATGGTAGCTAGCTGAGTAAATAGGTCAAGAAACATTGATTTAGGTCGTTGTTTTCAAGATGGAGGAGGCATCAGCATATTTTGATGCTTAAAGGTTTGTGACTCCCCCTTCCTGCAGGAAATAATGACTTTATTCACAAAGAGATGCTTGTGAAAGGAAGCAAAGGGCATATTGGCACCTAGCAATGTGTTTAAACCTCTGGAGAAAAGCTCAGTAGTTGTGTCATGCGTATTTTCTACAAGCTATGGAGCTCGCCTCTCAAAGCCAAGCCCAGGATAATCACCCAATCCGATATTTCCAAGCCTGCACCTACACCCTTTGCATACTCTAGTCGATCTCTTGGCTTAACCATTCTGAGGACATTTGGGGCCAACACTGCAGGCTCCACACTGCACATTTTCAATCAGACCTGAGTGACACCATGCACTAGTTGAAGCACCACCTGGTGCTGTGAATGTCTGATAAAAGGAAAGGCAGAAGGAGGATTACACCTGGTGATGTGGAAAATGAAAGAAAAAATCCCTTGATTAAAATTCAGCACCTTTCACCTTCTACTGAGCTACTAAATACCCTTAGGTTTCAGCCCGTTATGGAAATGCAGCCTCCTTCAAACAAAGTCATTTAGGCAGGATGTTAGACAGAATATTAATCCATCCAAGAAGCTGAGCATGGGATGTCAAGGAGAACAAAATGAGGAAAATGGGAAGAATTCAGAGGGCTCCTCAGGACTCATGAGTGTGGATGCTGGTCAGTGTCCCAGTGTTGTTTCCAGCAGAAGGCACTGTCCTCACCCCAGAGGGCATGGCCCATCACCAGTGGACAAAAACACAATATGCCCAGGAGTTCAAGAGCAATGGCTCAGCAATCCTTCTTCCCAATTGCCTGCCATAGTTGTTTCCAGTTCCAGAAGCACATGGATTTCCTTGCAGCCCAGTTAGCACCAGCTGAACAGACTGGTGCCTGCTCAGAGCCAGAGGGAAGAAGAGGAGAAGAAAGACGAAGAGGAGAGGGCAGAGGAAGGGGAAGAGGAGGACTCAGGGGGCAAAGAAAATCGGCCACATCATCTCTTCCTTTCCTCCCAGTCTGTTCCTCTCTGCTCCTCCCAATTTCTCAAGCTGGAGAACCAGGGGTTATGCCCAATTTCCTCTTCTCCCTCACTGCTGTTGCCCTAGTCCAAGCATCCCACACATTGCACTTCCTGAGTCCGAAAGGGCAATATCTGACACTTTAGCCATCACCCTACTACTGGCTCCCTCATTACCACCACATACGCATACAGACTGCAGACATCAAGAATCAACATCCATCTTCTCCACTGAACCTTGGAAATCTTAGCACCTCACTCCTAGAGGATATCTACCATCTGTCCCTTATCCCTCCCCTCCTTTCTCTGGTTACCATGGCTATCCTAGTCCAGGCCCACCTTGGCTTCTCTGCCTTGTCTCCCTCAAGTAGCACCTCATAAAAGCATTTCATCTAAAAGTCAGTACCACCATGTCACTTCCCCGTTGAACATCCTTCCATCCTACCATCTAATAGAATCAAGTTCCAGATCCTGTTCCCTCCAGGTCAGACCCTGGTTAAGCCACAACTTCTGCCCCTCCTGCTTCTGCAGCAAGTTACTCATCATCTCTGTCCTCACACACTGCTTCTCCACTCATGCCTTTCCGGGTACCTGAACCACCTCTCCTCCTAGCCCACCACCCTTCTCTATTTAGGTTGCCTTGACTAAGGTCTTCCTAAACCCTATGACACAATGGGAAGTCACTTTCTCTCTCACCATGCCTACCATGTTGTATTATCATCATTATCCTGCTTAGCGTCTGTCTCTCCTTTAGTCTGTGGCTCCCTAAGGTCAGGAGCTGACTCTTCCTTTGTACTTCCAGTTCCTATGTCAGTATGTGGCACATTGTAGGAAACTAATAATAATCATAACAGTGGGAGATTAATGCTTACAACAACCCTACAAAGTAGTTACTCTTATTCTCATTTCAAAGAAGAGGCAACTGAGTCCTTGAGAAGTTAATGATTTGCTCCAGGTTAAACCAGTGATTTGGCCTGCAATAGTCTGACCCCTGGAAACAGGCTTTTAAACCCTACCAAATGACTATAGTAGGATCCATCTAAAGCAGGGGGTCACAGGAACTGCAAGGGCTGTAGAGGTGCCTGGTGGTAGCTCCTCCTTGGCACCCAGATGTCCAGCAGCCCTGGATCCAAGAGATAATTTTGGCCATGCTTCATGGAAGGTATTTCAGATACCAAGACCCCACATAGTAAAGTTAGAGGCACAAAATGATAACTACCAAAGCCCTCTCTACTCTTCTCTCTTGTGTCTTTTGATAAAAGTTCTGTTCATCATATAATGAGAGTTGCAATGGGGTGGGGGAAACTAAACGGGGAGGCAATTGGAGATGGAAAAAATATAGAAAAACCCATGCAAACTTCAGAAAATGTACCCAGTGCAACTGGCCTTGAAATAGAGGCTTTATAATCCGTTCGTTATGGACTGAATTTTTGTGTCCCCCTAAAATTCCTGTGTTGAAATCCTAACCCCAAGGGTGATGATATTAGGAAGTGAACCCTTTGGGAGGTGATTAGGTCACGAGGGCCTCCTGAATGAGATTGGCTCCCTCGTAAAAGGGACTCAGAGAGCTTTCTTTGCCCTCTTTCTGGCCTATGAGGATCAACCAGAAGGTGGCCCAGAAGAAAGCCTTCACCAGAACGTGACCATGCTAGCACCCTGATCTCAGACCTCCAGTCTCGAGAACGGTAAGAAAATAAGTTTCTGTTGTTTATAACCCACCCAGTCATGGTACTGTGTTATAGCAGCCTGAACTAACGCATTGTTAGGAGATACATTTTAAAACTATATTACAAGATTCCTTCATAAATGGAGGAAAGTATCCTATGGTCAGAACCCAGCACAGTGCTGGGCACACAGGAGTGCTCCAAACATGTTATCTGAATAAATGAACGATCAAACAGCCAAGAGTGGTTATACTATTCATTGTGAACATTTATTAATATTGAACATTAGTATCTATTGAGCTACAAATACACACCAGGGAAAGAGCATGGAAGAATTGGCTACTGATGGAGGACTGCTGGAACCCCGGCTTGGCTCTCCCCAGCAATTAGGATCAATTGTTGAATGGCTCACAACACATCAAAGTGGCTGAGTGGGCTCCTTGGCTGGGCCACTGTGCACTTACTTTAATTCAGTCTAAGTCCAGTATTCAGCTTCCTAAACTCATTTTAGTTAAATATGCCACTAATAGTTCTAAAATTTCCCAACTTCTCACAAAGTTTGGAAATTATTTCCGATCTTTATTATCTTGATAACTGGAGCCAAATTAGCGGTTTCTGCCCTTTTATTTTATTCTTAATTCATTTAGGTTTTTAAAGTCAAATCCTTCTCCAAAATTCTTGTACTGTGAGTAAAATAAGAAAATATCACTATTATAATAAAGATACATTAAGAAAAAAGAGGAAAGGGTTTAGGAATAGCTTAAAATAGAATCAATACTTTGAAATGTCAGAAAACAAATCTCAATGCATTAGAGTAATAGTAACTCATTAGAGTAGGTAACTTTCTCTTGGCAGTTTTGGACCTTTAATCTCTGTCTAAGTGTAAAACTATCAAGTCTCCAGCTTCTGGTTTAGCTTCCATTTGCTCTGTCAATGCAACAATTTAGAGAAGCTTTGTCCTTAGTCTCAGCGCATGAACCTTGATACATATTTAAGCAAATGCCAGTATAGCCTTTGTGCACAGGATATATCTTCATCAAATTGAGCTTTTGATTTTAAGTGTTTTAGCAACAAATTGGCCCATTTTAAGACAGGATGTGCACAGCAGTACGTCAGAGGGTACATCTGTCATTCACCAAACACCACCCAATAAAAATACCTAACGTGCTCCATGTCTCAATTAAAGTGGAAACCAAGTTCTTTGGGACAGGTGGTTGGGGAGCCAATTGCTGGTGACCTGACAGCCTTAGCCTTGAGAGCTGGAATTATAAGGCACAAAAGTCTCATAAAAGGACAACAGCTCCATCAACTAATAAAGTGAGACTTGGGACACGTTAAAGATAATAGATTATACAGAGCAAGGAAAACACTTCAGAGAAAAGAACTCTTCCCTTCACTCTACAACCCTCAGACCACGGAATTGTCGGGTGCTGCATACAAGGAAAAGAAAAGCTTGATTTCCCCACAGACTAACAAGGAGATGAAACTTCGGTTCCAATATTTTTTTGAAGCTATATTGAAATATGATTAAAGTACAAAAATCTTCACATATTTGAAGTGTAAAATTTGGTAGGTTGTGATACATGTATACACATGTAAGACATCACTACAATCAACATAATGAACAGATGAGTTGCCTCCAAGTTTCCTTGTTCTTCTTTGTAAGGCCTTCTTCTCGCCCTCCCCTATGCCCACCCTCTCCCTTCACCCTCTCTCTCAACCTGCTCATCCTGCCTCCACAAGAAACTGCCACACTGTTTTCTAAAGTGGCGGTTCCATCTTAGATTGCCCCCAACAGTGTATGAGAGTTCTAGTTGCTCCATGGTCTCACAAACACTTGATACGACCAGTTTCAATTTTAACTGTTCTGTTAATTGTGTAGTACTAGCCCACTGGGTTTTCAATCTGTATTTTCTAAGGACTAATGATGTTGAGCATCTTTTCGTGTGCTTATTTGCCATCCATGTATCTTCTTTGTGAGAAATCTACTCAAATCTTTGGTCCATTTATTTTTATTGAGTTATTTCTTTTTATATTGAATTTCAAAAGTTCTTTATGTCTTGTGGATACAAGTCTTTCATCAGATACATGCTTTGCAAATATTTTTCCCAGTCTGAGACTTATCTTTTCATTCTCTTAACAGGGTCATATGAAGAGTAGAAGTTTTTAATTTTGATGAAGTCCAATTTATCAATTTATTCTGTAGGAATCAGCTGTTGTATTGAATTTAAGAAATCTTTGCCTAACTTGAGTCACAAACATTTTCACTTGTTTTCTTTTAGAAATTGTATAGTATAGGTTTTACATTTAAGACTGTAATTAATGTTGAGGTATTTATATTTTTCATGCTGTTGTAAATGTAATTTCTTTATAATCTCAATTTCCATTTGTTTGTTGCTAGTATATAGGAATACAATTACATTCTGTAGCTTGGTCTTGTGTCCCACAACCTTTCTAAACTAACATTGCTTCCACTAGGTTTTTTGGAGATTCCACTGGATTTTCTACATACACAATCGTTATCTATGAATAAAGAAAGTTATATTTCCTCTCGTCTAATATGGATGACTTTTTTTTTTTTTGCCTGATTGCTACAAGAACTTACAGTACAATGTTGATTAGAATTTGTGAGATTAATATCCTTTTCTTGTTCCTGATCTTAGAGAGAAAGTATTTGGTCTTTCTCCATAAGTGTGATGTTAGCTGGAGGTTTTTAGTTGATGCCCTTTTATCAGGTTCATGAAGTTTCTCTTTATTCCCAGTTTGCTGAGAGTTTTCATCAAGAATAGATGTTGGATTTTTTCAAAGTGCTTTATTTGCATTTAATGAGATGGTCATAAGGTTTTCCTTATTTATTTTGATAACAGAATGAATGACATTGATTGATAATTTCCAATGCTAGAAGCATCCCTGCATTCCTGGGATAAACTCCGCTTTATCCTGTGTTATCCTTTTCATATATTCTTGTATTTCACTTGATCAACTTTGTTTAGAATTCTTCCATATATTTCCATGAGTTATAATGGTATATGTTTTCCTTTTTTGTAATATCTTTGTCTGATTTTGGTATCAGTGTAGTGCTAGCCTTAAAGAATTACTTGAAAAATATTCCCTCTTTTTGAATTTTCTTTTAGAGTTTGTAAAGAATTGTTTATTTTCTTAAATCCTTGGTAAAATTCACTAGTAAAGTCATTTGGGCCTGAAATTTTCTTTTGAGAAGGTTTTAAATTACAAATTACATTTCTTTAGTAGATATAGAACTATAAATTGAGTGATAACATATAGAACACTTATAGTGATCATTGTTAGTTTCTGATTTTCAAGGAAGTTGTCCATTTTGTCAGATGTATTGTCATGAAATTGTTCATAATATTGTCTTCATATCCTTTTAATATCTGTAGAATCTGTTGTAACGTCACCAACATTCTTAATATTGATAATTTGTGTCTTGTTTTTTCCTGACTAGTTTGGCTAGAGTTTTATCAATTTTATTGATCTTTTCAAAGAATCAGGTTTTGATTTCATCAACTAACTCAAAATGTTTTCCATTTTCTATTTCATTGAGTTCTACTTTGATATTTATTATTTCTTTAATTCTCTTTACTTTGGGTTTAATTTGCACAAATATTTCTATTTTCTTAAGATAGAAACTGAGGATGTTGATTTGATACTTTTTTTATTTTATAATAAAAGCATTTAGTGCTATAAATTCCCCCTGAGCACTGCCTTAGCAGTATCCTACAAATTCTGACATGGTGTTTTCATTCTAATTCAACTCAAAATCCTCTACTTTTCCTTTTGAATTTTTTATTTGCGTGTTATTTAGAAGTATGTTATTTGGTTTCCAAATATTTGGGGATATTCCATCTATATTTCTGTTATTGATTTTAATTTAATTCCATTGCGGTTAGAGAACATACTTACATGACTTTAATCATTTGAAATTATTGACTTGTTTTATGGCCAAGAATATGGCCTGTCTTGGTAAATGCTTTATGTTCAAAATAATGTTATATGTGAAAAGAACATATTGTGCTGTTTGGGGGTGGAAAGTTCTACAGAATGTCAATTAGGTCAAGTTAGTTGATTGTGTTATTCAAGGCTACTTTCCTCCTTGCTGATTTTCTTTCCAGTTGTTCTATCAGTTATTGAAAGAGACATATTGAAAACCATGAAGATAATTATGATTTTATCTATCTCTACGTGCAGTTCTATCAATTTTTGCTTTGTGCATTCTGAAGCTCTGATTTAATTATGAGCATAAACTTTCAGGGGTCCTCTCGATTAACTGACCCCTCTATCATTATGAAATGACCTTCCTTATTCCAGTAATATTCTTTGCTCTGAAATCTACTTTGTCTGATATTAGTACAGCCACTAACACTTTCTTTTCACTAGAGATAACATGGTATATTTTTTCCATCCTTTACTTTTAATATATTTGCATCTTTATATTTAAAGCACATGTTTTGTAGGCAACATACAATTGGGTCTTTCTCTTTTATTCAGTCTAAGAATCTCTGCTTTTTAATAAGGGTGTTTAGATAATTTACAGTTAGTGTGATTACTGATATAGTTAGATTTAAGCCTTTCATCTTGTTTGTTCTCTGTCTCATCTGTTCTTTATCCCCATTTTCTTATTTTCTGCATTATTTTAGATAACTGAGTAGGTTTTATGATTCCATGTTTTCTCCTTTTGGCTTAGTATCTACAACTCTTTCTTTTGGTTAGTGATTGTTTCATTGTTTATTCATTCTTTAACTTACCACAACCTGAAAATGACATCAGAACCTTAATATAATATACTTCATTTATCCTTTCTAGCTTTTATGTTGGTGGTATCATACACTTTATCTGTTATAAGCCCCATAGTAAATTTGTTATTATTTTTGTTTAAATTGTCAATTAACTTTCAAAGTGATTTAAACAATGAGAACTATCTTGTATATTGACCCATGTAGTTATCATTTTTGATGCTCTTCATTACTTTGCATAGACCCTTATTTCCATCTGCTATAATTTTCCTTCTGCCTAAAGAATTTCCTTTAGCTTTCCTATGGGGCAGATCTGCTGGTGATTAATTCGTTTTGCTTTTGTATATCTGAAAACATCTTTATTTTGCATTCATTTTTGAAAGGTGTTTTCACTAAACATAGAATTCTAGGTTGACAGTTTTGCTTTCAGTACTTTCAAAATAATTGTTCCACTGTCTTCCCACTTGCATTCTTTCTAACAAGGAATCTGGTGCCATCTTCATTCTTGTTTCTCTGCACATAAGATGTCTTATTTCTCTGGCTATATTTAAGATTTTCTCTTTATCAGGGGTTTTGAACAACTTGATTATTGTGCACCTTGTTGTAGTTTCCCTATTTCTTGTGTTTGGATTTGTTGATCTTCTTTAGAGTTTTCATCAAATTTAGAACATATTTAGCTAGTATTTTTTCAAATATTTTTGTGCCCCATCAACTTCCTTCAGGGATTCCAATGACATGTATGTTAAAGTATATGTTAAAATATGTTAAAGTCTACTTTAAAGTATTAAAGTAGCCCCACAGTTCACTGAGGCTCTGTTTTTTAATTTTTTTCTATCTCTGTTTAATTTTAGACAGTTGCTATTGCTACGTCTCATGTTCTTTACTCTTTTCTTCTACAATATCGCATCTGTCATTAGTTCTACCCAGTATGCTTCTTCTCAAACTTTGCAATGTTCATCTCCAGAATTTGGACTTGGGTCTTTTTTACATTCTTTCTGTATCTACTTAAAATTGGAGGAAGAGGGGTTTCTGTTTGTTTTTTGGTTTTTATGGCATAGTAATTTAAGTGCTTTTTTGTTATCACCATAAACAACAACAAATAAAATACAACACATATATGCAAGTTACAAGATTTTATTTTAAAGAACCATCAATCGGTTCTCTCTATCTACGTGTTTATCTTCTGCATGTGAGTGAAATCATACTGTAATTGTCTTTCTCCATCTGACCTGTTTCACTTAGCATAATATCCTCAAGGTCCATCCATCTTGTCACAATAGCAAGATTTCATCTTTTTGTGGCTGAGTAGTATTCCACATCTTTTTTATCAATTCCATTTGTTGATGGGCACTTTGGTTGTTTCTAAGTCATGGCTATTGTGAGTAATGCTGCAAGGAGCATAGGGGTGTATACACCTTTTCAAATTAGTGTTTTGTGTTCTTTGATAAATACCCAGAAGTGGAATACCTAGATCATATGGTAGCTCAACTTTTAATTTTTTGAGGAACCTCCATATTTGTTTTCTGTGGTGGCTGCACCAGTTTACATTCCCACTAACAATGGATGAAGGTTTCCTTTTCTCCACTAGCAATGTACAAGGCTTTCCTTTGCTCCATATCCTCTCCAATACTTGTTATTTCTTGTCTTTTTAATAATAGCCTTTCTGACAGGTGATATCTCATTGTGGTTTTCATTTGCATTTCCCTAATAATTAGTGATGTTGAACATCTTTTCAAGTGTCCGTTGGCCATCAGTATATCTTCTTTGGAAAAATATCTGTCCAGATCCTCTGTCCATGTTTTAATCAAGTTGTTTATTTTTTTGTTGAGTAGTATGAGTTCTTTATATATTTTTTATTTTAATCCCTTATCAGATATTTTCAAATATCTTCTCCCAATTGGTAGATTGCCTTTTTGCTTTGTTGATGGTTTCTTTTGCCATGCAGAAGTTTTGAGTTTGATGTAGTCCCATTTGTTTATTTTTTTCTTTTCTTTCCCTTGCCTGATGAGACACATTCAAAAAGATACCACTAAGACTGAGGTGGAAGAGCACACTACCTATGTTTTCTTCTAGGAGTTTTATGGTTCCAGGTCTTAAACTCAAGCCTTTAATCCATTTGGAGTTAATTTTTGTGTATGGTCTACTTAACATTTTGAACACATGAAATAAAGTCATAGTAACTGTTTTAACGTTGCTCTCTGCTAATTCTAAGATGAGTGTCAGTTTGGGGTCAATTTTGATTATTTTCCTCATTATGATTCTTGTTTTCCTGCTTCTTTGCATGCCTAGTAATCTTTGTTTGGATGACGGACTTTGTAAATTTTACTTTGTTGAGTGCTGGATATTTTTGTATTCCCATAAATATTCTTGAGTTTGGTTCTGTGGTGTAGTTAAATTACAGTCATGAGTCACTTAACGATGGGGATTTTTGCTGTTGAGTGAGTTCCAATTCCTATTGACCCTGGGTACAGCAGAGCAAACCCTGCCCGGTCTTTTTGCACCATCCTCTCACCTTCTGGCTCTGTATCAGACAATGCTCTGTGCTATTCATAGAAGGATGGGGATACTTTCTGAGAGATGCATCGTTAGACAATTTTGTGGTTGTGCACATGTCATAGAGTGCACTTACACAAAACCAGATGGTGTAGCCTACTACACACCTAGGATATATGGTACTAATCTTATGAGACCACCATCATATATGTGGTCTGTCATTGCCCCAATGTCATTGTGTGGTGCATGATTGTACTTGGAAATTGTTTTATGCTTTCTGGTCTTGCCTTTATGGTTTGTTAGGCAGGCCTTGCATATTGCTCAGCCTAAGGCCAATGTTCCCTATTACTGATACAAGACCTTCCTGAGTATTCTGCCCAATGCACTTTTACAGTCTAACTGGTAGGAGTAAGGAATGTCCCCCGCCCAGTGTGAGCACCAGGCTTTACTGTCTAATTTTTTCAGATGTGTCTTTTGTTTGTTTTTCCCTGGGCCCAGCTCTCTTCTCTCCAGTGCTCTGTCCTGCAAACCCTTGTCACTCTGGTCTCCCAGGACATTCAGCTTCTTCTCCCCAGCTCAGCATGTCAGCCCACTCTGCCTTAATCCCCCTCCTGTGTCATAGCCTAGCTTCTCTTCTAAAGCAGTAAGCTGGAGAAAACTGTAAGTCCCTCACAATTGTTTCCCATCTCTCAGTGATAATTGCCTTCATTGATTCAGTCCTTCATTGCCTAATATCCAGTGTTTCCAAAATGGCTTTACATATACTTGTCTGTTTATTTTTCATTGTTTCAGGCAGGAGGGCAAATCTGTTCCCTGTTACTCCATCTTGGGTAGAAGCCAAAGTCTGCCTTCCCCCTTTTTATCCAGCTAATTCATATAGTCTAAAGTTTGACTTTTCCACTATCTAGAAAAAATTTCTCCCATCCAAGTTCTTAGACTCTCTCAATTCCATCTGAGGACCTCATTGGACTCTGTGAGCTCGAGTGAAAGCTGCTGCACAAGAAGAATCAAGCATCCTGTAGTAAAATTACACCTTAGATTTCACTAACCTCTGGTTGAAATTTAGCATTTCCTTCCATTATAAATGTATGCCTCAGACCACAAATGTAGGTAGTACTAACACTCTGGTAACTTTGTCACCACTAAAAAATCACAGATATTTTCCTATCCCTTTGTCTTTCTTGCCCTTCCTTGGAAAGTTGAGACAGCCTGGACATCATAAGCCATGATCCCTGTCTCTCTACTTTCCCGGTGCTGTCTCCTTCCTCATACAATAACGTTAGAATATCTAACAAGTGTCTTTCTGCTTTCTTGTGCATTACCCAAATATTTGCTGTAGTTTTTCTGGTTCTTTTCACGGATTGGCTCATTTAAGTAATAGCATCAGCACTCTCATCTCACAACTGGGGAAAACAAAATTCCATGAGTTTAATCAAGATCTCAGGGCTGGTAGCATCCAGAACACTCCCCACTTAGGCTGTCCAGCCCAGTGGTTCCTCTACCCTACAATGTGTCTGCAATTTCTAGACCAGGGTTAGCTTCTAAATGAAAGTTACCACAAAATTACAAACTCGACAATGTGGTTATGAGCATGAGAATGCTTTCCTACCATCAAGAGGTATCTGGAGGTGAGATTCTTTATTGCCTGTCTGCATGAAAACCTAAAATTGTGGGGCCGGCCTGGTGGTGCAGCAGCTAAGTTTGCACGTTCTGCTTCGGCGGCCCGGGGTTCGCCGGTTCAGATCCCGGGTGCAGACATGGCACCGCTTGGCACGCCATGACGTGGTAGGCATCCCACATATAAAGTAGAATAAGATGGGCACGGATGTTAGCTCAGGGCTAATCGTCCTGAAAAAAAAAAAAAACCCTAAAATTGTGACTTGCAAAACAACAATATATTATGTATTTGAGATTTTATTAAACTAAATATATAATAAATATTGAATTATACTTACATGAACAATCCGTACTAGCTGCCCAACCTCTAAGGGGACTCAGAGAAAGTCAATTGGGATGGGAGATGAAAATGAACATCAATTTAATATTACCTATTACGTAAAAATTTGTCATTTTTTGAAAATTAACTGGAAAAATTATGTATGCCTATAGAGACAAGTAGAATATACATTTTCCAGTTCCTTCTAAAGTGTACAGTATTTATTATTGCAGTTCTGATCTCTTTAATCAGAGGAAGTTCTCTCATGCCATTGCCCCAAACAGCTTCTCAGAGTCAAAAACATCAACACAAGACTGAAGACAAAAAAAACGGACTTTGAGCAGTTGCCCTCGGAACTACGGAATTTCAACAGTTTGTCAAATGTTGATGCATCAGACTTTTTGATCTTCATGAGGTTCTATGAAGAAGAACGAAAAAAGTATTCTATATTTAAAAATGGCTCTTGAGTGAAGATTCGTTAGAGAAATCCTATTTTCCTGTAGACTTTTATTATCAACTCAATGATGCAGATTTCCCAGAAACCAAGTGCACGTATTAGAAAACATTGGCAAGGAGGTGGCCAGACCCAGAGCCCCCTGCAGGATCACAGGCTAATGACTGCCTGTGAGGTCTTCAGAGTATCTGGCCCCAGTAGGATTTTGCCAGTCTGGGCTTTCTGTGTCCTCTGGTAGGCTTCCTGCTGCTTCATCTTCTAAAGCCATAGGAGTTGGGGCTGAACCTGGCTTAGCAGGATTCCAGGATTCCTTGACCCCAAGCTCCCAGCTCCCAGCTCTTAGCTTCCCTCTAGCTCACTAGTTCCGGAATTTATGATCCACTGCTGCTTTAAGTTTGTCCCACTCTGGAAGCTTCTAAAGAAGGGGCTTCTGGCTACAGTAAACAAGAACGGAATGGTAAAGAGTACTATTGAGCCCCTACTGCCACCATAGCTAGCAGTGGCTAAGAATATTAATATTCATTGTCTCCTCTAATATTCACAGCACTGTGAGAGAAATATTCTCCCAGCATTCTAGACAAGGAGCCTAATGCTCAGGTAAGTTATGTAATCTGCTAAAGCCCACAGAGATAGTTTGGCACGACTGCATCAAGGACTGTCTGCCCCTAAAGATCATGCTTTGTCTATCCCTTGGTATAGCCACTTGTGTGGCAGCATCGAAAATACTCAGTAATCTCCATAGAAAGCAAGGTCTTCATCTCCCGTGAGTTTCGGCGAGTGCAGTCTCCCATCTCAGAAACTAAATCTGGTCAACTGATGTTGAAATGACTAAAGATATGAAAAGGTGAAAACACTTGCTGGTTGGATTCTTGAAAACTTCAAGAATTTTTAGAGAAGAATTTTTTAAAACACAGTTTATATAAATCAGAGGCCTTAAAACTATTCTCCTATGTCCATTAAGGAACACAGAAATCACAGATTCTGAACATAATTCAATCTTGAACGATTCAATTAAATTTGATTCAAACGTTCGGACTACATGGCCCCCATTTGACAATGGAAGACTGGGACAAAAGGTAATTATCCAAATTTCAGCTATATCTAATTTCAGTTTTACTTCTTGCCCTAACCCCACCATTGCTAGTGCTGACTGCACTAGTCTTGACATCAGGGTGACCAGCATCCACAGACTGAGTCCAAGAGCACGTCCACATTAATAAGGAATTTGTTTTCGATTATTTGTTATAATTGACTGGCAAAGGATATTCTATAGGTAGTATAAGTTCTTCTAGAAAGCAAAATCCCTTTAAATAATAAAATGGAGTGCCTTGTGATGGAAGACGTAGGGCCAATAAGAACAATAATAAGGATGACAGTTTTATCATGAGCCAAAATAAAATTGAAAAAGGCAAAAAAGCCAGTCTACAAATTTGCTCTCATTCCAAGAATTTCTACCTTCTGGCCATTCAAACATGCAGCAGATCCTGATGGAGCCACCTCAAGTGCCGGCCAAGCCTCTCCCGCTCCTCCTCTGCATTAGGAATTCTGCAAATGAGTGATGGCTCACAGGGGGCTCGATCACAGAAAAGTAGTTGTTGATCTTTGGCTGCCTGCAGGCCTGCAATCTGCGCTACAAGTTTATCCCTCCCAGAAAAAGCAAAAAAAAAGAAGGACGAGACAAGAGGATGGAACCAATACAAGCATCTGTAACAAGCTAATTGGACCCTTGTGGGCCACCAGTAAGCACGAAATTAAAACAAACAGAGCCTCGCATTGTGCACCTTCAGGACCAGATCCATCCTGGGTCTGTCAGCTTTTCCCCTGCCTCCTCCCCTGACCCCCATTTTTAAAGGACCTAATTATGGCTCTTTCCAAAGGATCACAAGCCAGTTTTCATCTAAAAAGAATAAGGTATTATGCCTCCGAACTGGAGACACTGTTAGAAGTTGGTAATTAGTATGACTTGTTAATAGAGTTTGGCTGTGATTAAGCGGTGATTGAGCGCGAGTTTGGTGCCTGTCAGTGGGGAAGCCTGAGGAGGGTGAGAGATGTTTAATGAGACACCTGTTGTTGGGGGTCCACTGGGGTTTGTTGCAGCTGATTGGCACTTGGATGCAGTGCGCTCGGTGCTGGGGGCTGGGCTGAGCCTGGCAGGTGGTTGGCATCAGAGCAGAGCTCGCTGCTCCCAGCAAGTCAGGGCTGGCTGAGTTTTCCGAGCTGTCTGTCCATGGCTGCAGCCACATGTTCCCACATGATCTAGGTGGTGGGCTGACTGACTGTGCGCCAACCCCCAGCGGGCACTGCCCCTACTCTGCAAGAGGAAGATCTCCAGGTCCGCCGTGACCCTCGCTCCCAACCAAACACCAGGTGGGGCATTGGGCACTCCTCCTCTCATCCAGCCTCTCCTGTCCCCAGTGTATAGCTGGGGAAACTGAGGCAAGGGAGGTTAAATAGTTTGCCTAAGCTCACAGCCACCTCCAGGGCCCGATGCACTGTATGCAGAGCCAGCACCTCTCAAACTTTAAAATGATGCCTGGGGAGTGTGTTAAAATGCAGAGTCTGAGACAGTAGGTCTTGGGTGGGGCTGGAGAGACCACCTTCCTAAGAGCTTCCCGGCAGTGCCCATACTTTGAATGAAGTCGGCAGGGTACTTCCTTGTACTGGAGTCACACAGAACCCCTAAGAGAGAGATGCTTATCGTGCATTTCAATTTTACGACTAGACCACATCTTGCCTTTTGGAAGGGACGTACATAGTAGTACTATACCTCATCTTTGCCCAGAAACAGAACCTGATGCTAGAGATGTTGGGGAACTCTCTATCTAAGGGTGTGGTGTGTGGTGGAGGGGGCAAGTGGACCCAGCACAAAAATGTGAGGCAGACGTGAAAACTTACAGGAGGCCCACATTCCACACCAACGCATCGGCCAAACATCTCCAGGAGGGAAAAAACGAGTCTGGTCTCAAGATCTCTGTCGGTTCAAGGTACTGGGGATCCAGACGCGGCCGTCCACACTTACACCTGCCCCTGCCCCTGGCGGCCAGGGCCCTGTCCAAGTCCACCTGACAAACACCACCTTTGCCAGGTCAGCGACCAGGGCCCTAGGAGAAAACAGCCCTTTGTTCTTTCCCAACAGTTGTTTCAGGCTGAATGTTGAGTTAAAACACATGCAGGAAGTCATCAAGGCACCCACAGCCACCCGGGCCGGCTTGGGCCTGGTTCAGAGGGGTGCCCAGCCTCCACCCGACCTGCCCAGTGGCTCAGCTTACAGTCCAGGGCACACTTTTTCAGACATTCAGATGAAGCTTTTCTGAGCTCAGAAAAAGACCCACAGCCTCCAGCAAAAGTTTGGGCTAACTTGGAGAAAGTTTGTTGAGCACAAAAATACTGAAGAACAGAACAATTTTAGATGACTTCAGGTTCCAACACTAATATCAAAATCAGATAAAACTGCATGGATTATTCACAAAACAAAAACAAAAAAACACTTTGTCCTAAATTCCACAGTTTATTGAGAGGAAAAAGTGATTTTGTTCTGATTATCCAGAGAACCATCTCATTTCTTGGCTTCACTTGACTCAGGGAGACCCGGCCTGAAGGAAATACAACATTACATCATGTATATTTTCCTTGTATTAAAACGATCTGGGTGTTAATTTATTTTTCTAGAGAAAGAAAATATTTAGCTGACGTGGGTCAATTTTATTTCAAATTTAATAGAAAAATAAATATTATATTAACCACAATCTGGTCTAATAAACTGCAAGACTCAATGTTATTTAAAAATTTTATACATATTTGCATTCTTTACCTTTATACCTATGATATCAGAGGATGAGGTGTTTATCAGATTATTCACATGTGACATTTTTAATAGAAAAGTATGCTTTAGACTTCTAGCAGGATATCAGAGTTTCAGATCATCTCTCAGTCTGTTTTTGGTGAGGATCAGGGTAAGGGACAGTCATCTGGCAGGAACTTACAGGAGATGCATATATGGCTTCTGGGAGTCTTTCTAACTGTTAAAATTTTCATGTACCAAAAGGTGCTACATCTCAAGGATCCCATATGAAAAAGAAACATGCAAGATGTTTTAGGATGGAGTGAATAAACAGCAGATCTGAAGACAGATGGATTTGGGAGGGAGACCCAGTTCTGCCAAGTGCTGGCAGTGTGGCCTTGCACCAGTGGCTTAACTTCTTGGGACCTCAGTTTCTCCATTAATGATTCGGAAGCAATCATACTATTTTGAAAGACTGTTACGATGGTTGGACATAAGGTATGGAAAGTTCCTGGTGTATGCAGACACTGGATGAACACTGAAGGTGTTCATCTTGCTGGCTGTCCCATGGCACAACCCAGCATTACGCTGGTGAACGTCCCCCAGCAGCAGCAGCTTGGAGGGCATGCATTCAACCATCTCATACCACACAGCTGGACCACAAAAAGCCCATCCAGGTGCCATCGCCTCTTGCTTGGACTCACGTGACAGCTATTCAGTAACCAATTTCCCTGATTCACCCTCTACTCTCATGTCTACTGTTTACATGGGAGTCAAAGTGGTTCTTTTAAAATGTAAATCAGATCAGGTCACCCTGACTCACATCACACAGAGTGACAGCCAAAGTCCCTCCATTCGCCCAAGGTCCTGCCTGATCCAGCCACTACTGCCCCCCTGACCTCACTTCCCAGCACTCACCCGCGGCTCATTCTGGCCAGCTTCCTGAGCTCCACATTGCTCCAACATGTCAAGTTCAGCTCTTGCCGTTCCCCTACTTAGAATGCTCTTTCTCCAGCTCTCCACCAGGCTCACCCCATCATCCTCTCATTTTTCTGCTCAAATCAGAGAACCCCTTGCAGACTATCCCCTATAACTTTGCAATCCAGCAAAGTCTTCCCTCCATCCCTTGCTTTATTTTCTCCACAGCACTGATCAGCTCTCACACATCCTATCTGGTTGGTCCTAAATGTTACTATCTTGCTCCCTCCCACAAGGGTAAGGCCTTTGGTATGTTCCTTGCCAAATCCCAAGTGACTAGAAACATTACCTGGTATACCATAAAAAAGATGGTGACAAAATAGATAAATAAATGAATGAGTTCCTGACAACTAGTAGGCCCTGCATGACTGTTTCTTCAGTGACTGAATGAAACTGCTTCTTTTAATAAGGCCTCTCTCTAACTAGGAATCAGTCTCCCATAGGGCAGGGCCATATCTTTTGACTTTAGCATCTTCCAGCAGGAAAGTATTAGAAAAGATTCAGCCAGGGAGAAAAATTGAAGCTCAGAGAGGAAAATTAATCAGGGCAAGAGGAACTTGAACCTGGGGACAGACGATCAGCTCACCATTGCCTTGTGTTTACTGCCCCTTGATGCCTGGGTAAAGAGATAGGGCTCCAGAAGTATTGGTCACATGACTGTCTGAAGCCAGCCTGCTTCTGCGAATCTCGTAGATTCTATACACATCCCACAGGGAGAAGCAAGGCCTTCTTTATGCCTCAGGGCAAAAGAGTAAAAGGTGACAGCCCTGGAGTAATTCCCAGTAAAGCCACCTGGAAGAAAAAGCCACCATGTGCTGAGCGCCTGCTGTCCTTTGGGAACCGCTCAGTGGACCTTCTTCCTGACACTGGTGTGCAGTGGTTCAACAGACCATTCTAACCAGTCTAACCAGGACAGTCTACCCAGGAGGGTGATGTTCTGGACATGGCAGGACACCTCTGCCAGTGTTTGCCGCATGCAAGTTCCATGCAGAAGGAGCCACAGGTCCTAAGGAAGCAGAGCCCAGAGCACCTGGGTGAGAAGGCGAAGCCGCACGGGGCCCAGCTCAGATGAAGAGGGCCCCCTCCACCTGCACGCTAACTAGCATCGGTCCCTGGCAGAGTGTGTGGACAAGGCAGGCCTCCTCGGGAATCCAGCAAGCTTAATCACAGAACCAACTCAGAGCCATGGCCTGCAATCACCCACAGAGGCAGGAGAGCTGAGACACCAGAATGAAGACCCCACCACAGGCAGGTGGAGTTAAGGACTGTGGGAGACCACAGCAGTGCCACACACTCTGGTTTGCCTGGGGCACTCAGTGTAAGCTCATTGTCCCACTGGAATTATTACCTGGCATCCTTTCCCTCTTAAAAATAACCCGTTTGATCGAGTCTATGCTCACTGAAGAAGAGAAGGACAGACAGGTTTCAATTCTGCTCTACTCACCAAATCTGCCTGCCCCCTCCTGCCTCTCAAATACTTCTTCTGTACAAATATGTGGCTCCCCCAGGGGAACTGTGCTTACCTGGCTCTTTACAGGAGCTGGGTAAAGAAAGACGCGGAGTCGTGCACTGAGTCGGTAGGCAACAGGCAGCACACACAGCTGGCTTCTCCCCAATTTCAAAGTGAAGCGTAGCTCGCCCGGATGAACACGGGCAGGTGGGGTCTCTTCTCCTTTCCCTCGCCCCTCACTTTAGTTTTGGCTGACCACATTTTATAACTGTTCTTTGTTCCCATATTGAAAAGACTTTTTATTCCAAAATTAAGAATGAAAGGAAGTGCATGTGTCCAGGAGGACATCGTGCAGGTACCTGAGCAATCTTGGTGGATGTTCCAGCCTGAGCCACGTGCCAGGCTTCTGCTGTTGTTTATCCATTCCTCCCACCACCTCCCAGAAAGGCCCAGCAGCAGACGGTGCTTCCCTCACCTCTTCAGCGTATTCTGCGTCACACGCCCGGAGACGCTCCCCTCCTGGTGGGTGCTGGGCCCCTCCCTGGGACTGCTGCTATATCATCTGACAGACCGCAGGCCGCAGATTGCTGGGCTCTGCCTCTGCTGGGAGCCGGCTTGGTCTTTTAACAGTTCATTCAGTGGAGAAGCAAAGACAGTGCCTGCAACTGTTAGACGGCAGCTTTTGCTTGGGGAGAGAAGGAGGGACAATTCTGGGAAAGCCTACAAATCCTGCTGGCGAGCCAAACTTTGATTACCTGACCTCTTCTATTCTGATTTATCACAATAAAATGAAAACAAGGACAATAGCTTCCATATAACGTGTGCTCACCATGGGGTAGGCTTTGTGCCAGGATCTTTAAAACCAAATTCTAATCAAACCATGCAAACCTGTGAGGCTCGTCTGGCAGGCAGTGAGCGGCAAATTTGAACCATACAAACCCATGAGGCTTGTCTGGCAGGCGGTGAGGGGCAAATTGGAACTCAGATCTGCCTCTCCCTCCCCAGCTCCTGCTGCCGTGGCACCTCTTGTGATCTTTTTTGCAATCATTGTGACGGTGAGCTTCCTAAAATTCATTCATAATGTCACTTTTGCATTAAAAAAAAAATCACGATTCATTATGTCTGTAGTAAAGCACCCCAATGTGCTTTCCAAAAGACTCCTTCTTCCACAAGATATGAATCAACGCCCTGCCCTCCTGCCTGACTCCTCTCCACACAAGGGGGATTCGTGGCCTTTTGTGTTAGAAAGGATGGGGTGTTCAGCTTCATTATCGCGGACTGCTCCACGCCTGGAGTGTGTTCCTGTTCATTGTCAATCTCCACGAGGAGAAGACAGCATGTAGTGTTTCCCAGACTGAGTCCCTCATGGAACCCTTTCTCTTTCGGAGAACCTCATGGGCCTGTCAGCTGGATAACACCCTCCTGGAAATGCTGGCCTCCTCAAACCTCAAGTTTCCATCTGGACTTCTAGACCCTGCTTTAACTACGTTTCCCCATTATTATTAAGGGGGACCATTTTCTCTGCTAATAGGTAGTGGGTAATTTTCTACCCACACTAGAACCTGCCTCAAATCCCAGCCCAAATTCATGTGCTCTCTCCCTGTCATGCCACCCTCCACCTTCCCCTGCTCTAAGGCCAAGGCTAGACCCTATAGAGCCTCTCCTTAGCTAGTTGTCATCCCTTCTCCTGCTCTAATTCATTCCAGCTGCCCAATTAGCACCCGGTCCATGCTCTAATTGTGTGCAAAGCACAAATTAACGCTAAACCTGCTCAGCGTTGAGTGTCTTTTTCTAATGCTGAAACCGTTCTGTGCTTACTAGTCTTACTTCATCAGCCAGATTGCAAGCTCCATGTGGGACTTTTTCCTCCCCCTTTATTGAAACCAACAGCACCCGCCGCAAGACTGAGACCATGACTCCCCAGTCTGGCCACAGCCCTCCTTTTCATTCTGGCTTCCCTGTAGGATGACCAACTTGTCCTAGTTTTCCTGAGACTTTACTAGTTTTAGCACTGAAATCCCATGACCCAGGAACCCAGTCAGGGCCAGGCAAACCAGCACAGTTGGTCACCCTACCTACCTGCCCCTTCACAGATTAAGGTTTGGCATCCTAAATCTTTATCCTTTGCCTGAAATGTCTTCATCCCGTGGTTGGCCTTTCAAGGCCAGATTCAAATGCTTTTCTTTCATCAGACGTTGCTTTATCACATTGCTCGTCATATGCCTCTCTCCATGAGCCTAGCCAAGTCCCTTGGCCTAGCATCTTAGTTAATCACCCACTGACTCATGGTCTACTTCTCAGTATAGCTGTCTCCCCTCTGGGTGATTCTTATGGGCAGGGCCCTGTCATGTACATCCATGCAGCCCTCCTGCACGCGGAACAGTTCCTACACCAGGGGTTCATCAAATGGGCAGAGGCTCAGTCAGGGTTTGCTGATGGATTGATTGATTCTGATCCTGGGGCAGACCCAGTGTAGGGAAGGCTGAAGCCAAGCAGGAGCACAATGGAGAATCTGGAACGGACTGAACTTATTCCACTCCAGCTAAAATATTCAGCAAATATCACTAAAATCTTTGACTGGCAGACCATTGAACTCCTCTGTGCAATGTACAGGGCTGTCTATAACCCATTAGCTGCATGTTAGTTTCTTTCTGGAGACAGATCCTGGGCTTTGCTGATTTATGCAGGTAGGAGTTGGCAGCAGTGCAGAATGCCTCCCAGGAATGGGAGACACTTATCCTGTAACTCTGCTAGGTCCTTCTGAATAGTTATCATTACACACCTTGCTCAGGAAATTGTAGAGCAATTTCTAAAATGAATATAAAGTCGAAAAAGAATTTTGACAAGTCGGATTCACCAAAGCTAAAGTAGGCCAGGCTGACTTGAGCTGTCAATAAGGTGTGAGGGAAGACACTGGGAGATTAACACCCTCTCACGGTGACCCAGCTGTTCTCTCGAAGGTGATAACATGTAGTCAGGCACAGGATGGCGAACAAGAGCCAGTGGGGGCGACAACGGGGAGCTTTCAAATCTAAGGATCCAGCACCGCTCCTACTTATTTTCCAAAAAGCAGCAAAGTTTACTTCTTTTAAATCTAAGTCGCATGGTTCTCCAAGTTGTGTCAACTGCAAGAAAGGAGGGCTGTCGCTGAGTATTTTTCCTGCTGTTACATTACCTTACGCTGATTTTCAGGAAGCTGCTGTATGAAGAGAAGCTCTCTACAGGGAGAGAAAACCTCTCTTTCTCTCTCTATATATAAATATAAATATTGTACTATCTTTATTATATATTTATTATTTAAATATGTATATATACATAGAGAGAGAGAGATTGGTGGAGACTAATGCCCATCCAATATAACCGGTCCCATTACCAGGAAAAATGCACACCACTTTGGGAAATGTCACACCTGCTGTACCCACCCGGCTCACCTGAAGTCAGTGTTCCTCTGAGGTCACAGGTGAATTGAACTAAAGCCAAAATGTTCCATGGCCTACCTTCTCATAGGCCAGCTAAACCACTCATTAAGAGGAAGGACCTGTGTTTCCAGGATCCTGCTGCATTTTCTGGGCAAATGGAGATACAGTAAGTAGAAGAGACTCAAATGTCGCCTTTACTGTTTGCGTGAAAATAGAGCCTGGTTTGGGGCATCTAATTTCCAAATGTTTAGCAACTCTGTGCGCTGCAGAATTCAATATCGGCATTTCTCTAATTTTTAACATCTCTATCAAAATTCTTTAAAGAGTTTGACGACTCCATAGATCATGTGGTGTCACCGGTAAAATTAGAGTGCCCCTGCTCACACTTCTGTCCTCCTGGGAAGCAGCAATTTAACCCACTCCCATCCCCGTTAAATGGTGGAGAGCTTCAGGCATCCTGAACCTTGAAGGTAGTCTCTGTGGTCTACAATGACTGCCCAAATGGACAGTTTGAATTTAATGACAAGTAACAAAGAACAGAAGGATACCGGAAAATTAAAAAGCAATTAAAAAGAAAATAAGGTAAAGAATAGAATAAGCAACACCCGCAGCAAATACACAGTGGTCTGTCTTCTGATTCTTCCTTCATGTTCTTCTTAGAGCTGTTATTACTCGGTGTTTTAAATGAGCACTTATTAAATCAGATGGAATCTACATCTTCCCTTAGGCAAAGCCCGGAACTCTGTTCTGGATCTCTAAAACTGTCGACGTCCTGCTTTGGTAAGTTAAGCATAAGCTAGTATGAGTAATTCTAAAATATAAGATGGAATAAATAAAAGGAAATTCGATTTTCTTGTTTAATAGCAGGAGGAAGAGTACAGACGTAACAGTCCATCAGTGTATAAGAAAGAAAAACATTGGAATCGATTAAGTTGGATGTTATTTTCTCTTATAAGCATCCAGTCTTAGAGATAACTATAGAATTAAGTTTTTAATCACACAAGTAGTAAATGTTCGTTGTAGAAAAACATAAAATAATGTCAAGCTCCCCACCCCCTCAGAAAAATCCCTATAATCCTAGTACCCAGAAATAACCATTCTAAACACCGTGGTGTTTATCTTTCAGAATATTTCCTATGCAAAAACATACATATACATATGCGTAAAAATGAGATACTATAGCTCAGTTTTGTAGCCATGTCATATATAGCCCATAGATATATTAATTGGTGTAAGTTTTCTATGGACCAGGTTGGCATTATGTATCAAAAGTCTTCGAAATATATGTATTTTTTGATCTAGCAATTACACTGCTAACAAAGCAATGAGAAAAGTATACAAAAATGTATGTAAAAGGATGTTCACTATAGCATTGTTTAGCATCAGTTAAAAAAAAAATGAAAGCAAATCAAATGTCCAAAAATCAGGATTCTGTCAGATAAATTCTATGGTACATTCACACAATGGAATACAATGCAGCCTTTAATAATGATACCCAGGCATATATTCAGGAATATGGAACACCACGTCGGACCAGTACTTGAGGCATTTCCTCTGACAGCCACAGGTAAGGGGGGCTACTGAAATGCTTTCTTTACAAAGCCACAGTGAAGCTGCTGAGATGGCACAGCCCCGATTTGGGCTGCTGACAGCAATTCCAGGCTCTCCATATGCTCTGGAGCTTCCAGAAATGGCAGGCTAACATTTCCCTCCTGCTGGCACTGGTGGGCTCGCTGCAACTGTCACTGTTCCCGTCCTCATTCTCCGCTTTCACTCCCAAAAGCCTTTGCCTGCTCTTACCAAGGCCAGAGAGACACATTGTTGAAGCTGACAAACCTGCTGGGTAGCCGGCTTGTACTTCATAGTGGCTGTAACCTCCCTGCCTCAGGGACAGTCAGGGGGTGAATGCGGGTGGAGGGGCAGAGGCAGCAGTAAGAGGGCGGTGGGGCTTGGGAGTGTGCAGGGACTTCCAGCAGAGAGAAGGAGGGTCACAGAGGGAGGGGAAACCAAGAGACAAGGCTCTGGAACTGGAGCAGGAAACGGGAAGCAGTATTTTAAAAAGAATCATAAAGAGCATGAAAATAAGATGCTGTTGCGCTTTCTTTCTTTTGATAATGTAACCAATGAATTAAGGAAGGAAACTCCAACTAGAGTCAACTAGGCTCTGAACTGTTTGCTGACCCCTGGGAAGAGAAAGCTCTCCTTCTTTCACTTACACTCTTCCCTTCCTTCTGCACTAACCCCTTTGGATTCTCCTGACCCATTTATACACTTTCCCATCTCTATTTTCATAGTCCAGCTAAACATTCCCACGGCTCGGGGTGGTATTGACAAGATGGGGACCTAGATGAGAGGAAGGTTGCTGTCCTGTCCACCAGTGCAGGGCAGGATGCATACGATTATTCACCTGTTCTTAGCCAGGTTTTCCACTGTTGATCTCCAGCAGGGGAGCGCAGACTAAGAGAGTCTGACGGGCCCGTCTAGGGACTTCCTCTTCTCCTGCTGTCGCCCCAGTTGTGGTTTTGCTGTACCATCTTCTACTGGGCATTGTGTGGCTTTCCTTCATGCCTTAATTTCTCTGGCACCCCTTCACTAACTCCAAGTATACTTATCAAATTTGGACTCTCAACAACCCCCTTTCTCTGTGATTGGGAATAGTACTCAACAGTCAGTTAAACTAATCCACTCTTTTTCTAGAACAAAGCATATTTTTCTTCAACATTTCTATATTTTCCACCTCTATACTTTCTTGTTAATGTGCAATGATGAACCATTAGTTAATTTACCCTCAATTAGTGGACACAGTAAATCAAGGTGCAATCAAAACAATTAAAAGTCTGCCCCTGTATCCCCCTCAGCTGCCTGGCAGTGCCTACTGCTCCTACCCTCATGCACTTTTCCGTCTCCAGCCACCAGGAGGCGCAGCATCCGGGGGCCTGCGGCTTTTGTGTTTTCCCCCAACTGCTGAGAATCCCGATTTCTTAACTAGAGGTGATAACATGTAGGAGGAAAGCCTGGCGCCGCACAAAACTAATGGAGAACGTAGATCCCCACATTTCCCAATTGAAGAGGAGACAGTGAGTCAACAATCCTGCTTCTAGGCAGAGAAGGGAATTCAATTAACTGAAAACCCACTATATGCCAAATATTATGCTAGATGCTTCATGCTCCCCAGGTGCAGAAGACACAGTTCCTGTCCTCAAACTGGACGTGTGCAGACAAAGCATTCACATGATAATTGGCTTACAGACACTTGTAAGGAGTGTCTGCAAGGGTAAGTCAGAAGGGAGTCAATCCAGGGAAGCATGCATTCATGATGATCAAAATACTCTGCGTTTATTAAGTGCTTACCAAGAGCAAAGCTCTGTGTCAGTCTCTTTAAAATTCAAGGCATCAGATGCTTGAATTGTCTTCATAGACGACAACAAGATTTGAGATTTAGAATGAGGATGCAAGACATGGCAGAATTTGGTCATGCCTCTTGCATAAATGGAGAGATAGTGAATGATGGGAGTATTAAACTAAAGGACTTTTAAAATCGATGATCTATTGGTATATACAATGCCTACCTATTGACCCAAGTAAAGAGTAAGCCTTATTTTTTAAACATTGTGGATGAAGTAGAGTTTATTAAAACCAAACAATAATTAGTCCTATTGGTTTAAAGTCTCCTAATTCTGAAACAATTGTACTAAGTAATAATTCAGTGTAATTGATATTTAAAATATAACATGAATTATTACTAGTATTAGTTGTGATAACTAATAATTTTTGAGCACTGTGCTAAGTACATTCTAGAAATCATCTCATTTATTACTCCTAGTAATCCACATGAGACGTTCTGTTATGGGTCTCATTTTACAGATGAGGAAACTGAGGCACAGAAAGGTGAAGTTATCTATGCCTGGTTGCAAACCTGGTAGGTGGCCAAGGTGGGACCAGAACCCAGTCTACTTGTTTCTAAGCCCACAGCATCCTAACCCATGACTACATCAACTAGAGCCAGTTACTATTTTCAATAATAAAGAAATCACGGGGCCGGCTTGTGGCTGAGTGGTTAAGTTCACATGCTCTGCTTTGGTGGCCCTGGGTTCACTGGTTCAGATCCTGGGCATGGACCTACACACTGCTCATCAAGTCATGCTGTGGCAGCGTCCCACATAGAAGAACCAGAATGACTTATGACTAGGATATACAACTAGGTACTGGGGCTTTGGAGAGGAAAAACAAAGGAGGAGGAAGATTGGCAACAATTGTCAGCCCAGGGCCAATCTTCCTCACCAAAAAAAAAAAAAAAAGGAAGAAGAAGAAAGAAGTCACAGTGTAAAAAACAACTCTAGGATATGTTTCATTATAATAGTTAAAATCTAGTTGAAAACCAACTGCATCAAAATTTTTTATATATCTGATGACCAATAAATAAGTTAACTGGCCCAATTCCAGAGCATTTCTCCATAAGAGCCTTCATCAATATTAAAATTCTTTCTTAACTTGCAAACTACTAGCACGGCTTTAAACCACCCGAGCTGACTTGAAAGAAGAGGGTGTTGCATATTTTACAAACAGCCCTTTGTAGTTCTGACACCTGTGAAAGACACAATTGTCTTTCTCTCCCCAATTGTTGCTGGTGGGATGCAAGCTCTGGGGCCTTGCCTGGGAGACCTCCCTGCGAACAGGCTGCAGGGGCCCTTACTGGGTCAGCCCCGGTGCTTCCTGAAGAAGCGCCACAGAAACCAGGCCTGATAAGCTCCTGAGAGCCTCCCCTAGCTGAGGAAGACATCACCAAACAGACATGGAAACATGGAAACGTCGCCGGCTGCTTTGCATCCCTTAGAATGCAAATCTCTTTCTTCTGTCTCTGGGTTTTACCTCGCAACGCAGACATCAGGATGGACTGGAAGCCAATTGCCATTGACTTAGTTTGTTGCTCTCTCTTATTACTAGGAGTTGAGAAATGCTTCAAATGATCAAAATGTTTTAAGATTCCCCAAACGTTTCCTCTGAAAATTCCCACTTATTCTGCCCTGGTGTCAGTCTCTCCCACTGCTGGATCAGCTGCCCCTCTCTCCTGTGGGCTGTCACTGTGTGTTGATGGGTACTTTGAACTCGCTGAGTGTTACAAGTGGCGGCTAAGCTTGTATTTCATATTGGGTGAAGTGACTTCAACGACATGAAGCTAAATGGAGCAAAAAGGGATTCTGAGACTTAACTGAAGGAATTTTTGCCAAATACCATACTCAAAATAAGAAGAATCAGAAATTTTTCCCTCCAAATTTCTCACCTGAAAGATAAAGATGTTGGAGCACTTGGCCTTCATCTCCACATGACTATTTTTATGCTTGAATAGATTTTTCAAACCCATAAACCTGCAGCCTATCGTAAGACTCTGAAGGGGGATGATGTTTTAACCAAGGCTGATGGAGGTCACAGAGAAGTTTTCCTAGGAAAACTGTGTTGGGGGTGTAACTGACAAAAGAAGAAAAATAGAAGCGCTCGTTCTTAACCTCTGCCGCACGAAAGACAAACACGATTTATCAAAATGGCCCAGATTCCAGAAAAGCCTCCCTGTAGCTGAGCCCACACATATACGAAGCTGAAAACTGAAGCAAGTTAGCCTTGAGTCCAAATAAAAACCTTGTTTACGTCAAACATGGAGAAAAGATCTTTGAAACCAAAGTTCTTTCAATCTTACATTATCGAGTGAACTGCAAGAATTCTCCCCTTCACACACAGACACTTTGTCCAAAACCTATTATGCTCTCTGGGCACTTGTGCATCTCTTTCAACACACAAGTCAGCTTCTGCATCCCCACATGTTTTAACTCATTCATATTGACCACAGCAAGTGACTTCATTCAGAAATTTTCCCTGAGTTCCACTGAGTTCCTCCCACCTCTAAGTAATTATTACTTTGCACAGGCTGGGTGAGAAAGTCAAAGTGTTTGTATCCTGCCATGGCAGTTTCTCTGTATTTGCTAAAGAGCACTCGTGTTTTCCTACTTGAAATTCATTATTTGTGTGTTTTTCTTGCTACCTAAACTATAAGCTTCCTGAGAGCAGGAACCACCTCTTTATCTGCAAAGATTACATCTCATTATTTTATAGCCCTTCCAGCATTTGCACACAATAGTTACTCAGTAAACATAAAAGGAAGGACCCAGAAATCCCCCTTCTGGGGATGCATCCTACAGATGTGTTGGCACAAGTGTAAAAACAGATACTCATTGTAGCATGGCTTTCAACAATGAAAATTGGGATCTACATAAAATGCCCATCGATGGGGGAATGGTGAAATAAACATCCATACTATGAAACCTATGGATTGCTACATATATGAAAACATATAAAACATATACACGTGCACTTGATAACAAGAGGAAATTAGATAAATAAGATACAGAAAAATGTCCATGATATTATTACATGAAAAAAGTTAAAAAGGAAAGCTGCAGAAAAATGTGTAGTATGCTCTCACTTTTTAATAAGCACATATATATACTATATTTTGTGCTATAACATATTTTTTATGCATCAAAAATGTCTGAAAGGATATACAGTATGCTCTCTTTATATGCTCTTTTTATGCTGTGTGTATATCTTTCTTTTTTGATTGGCACCTAAGCTAACATCTGTTGCCAGTCTTATTTTTTTCTTCTTCCCAAAGCCCCCCAATACATAGTTGCATATTCTAGTCGTAGGTCCTTCTAGTTGTGGCATGTGGGACGCTGCCTCAGCATGGCTTGATGAGCAGTGCCATGTCCACGCGCAGGATCTGAACCAGCGAAACCCTGGCCCGGCGAAGCTGGAGTGTGTGAACTTAACCACGTGGCCACAGGGCCGGCCCTGAGTGTGTATATCTTAACAATAAAAGGTTAAGGAAAAAATATTATCTAAATGAATGAATGAATGGAAATTGAATGAGTGAAGTCTATATAATCAAATGGTTAATTCTGTATACCAATTCTGGTTACAAGGACAAGCTGATGAAATCAGTCGTCCCCTAAGGATGGAAGCATTACAGGATAAGACAAGTATTTACTGAAAGGCAACATAATATGCAAATTATCCTATCCTAGGACTCAGTGGAATAAATCCACTACCTACCGAGCTGTGTGGCTATATAGCTTCCTTATGTCGTACTTTTTTGATCTATAAAGTAAGGTTGGTTGGACTAGAGGATTCCAACATTTCTTTGAATTCTAAATTTCTTACCAACGTTTTTGAGAGAAAGAGAGAAAGAGAGGGAAATGATGAAGGTCACCAAATGGCCAAAGCATTCAAGATTTCAGTTGCACTGCTATTAGAAGATAGGCAGTTAACAGAATCTGACAATGGAAAAAAGGCGTACTTAGGAGGTTAACGTTCATTTTCTACTTGGCTTCATGATATAAATTTAGGCTTTCATCTGCATTCAACCCTACATAACATCCTATAAGACAAGGGAACACTGTTTACAGCATGGCATTTCAAGTATCCAGATGACGGTCCATTTGGAATAGATTACAACTCTGCTTTCTGTCATCAGCATTCTCGTACCCATATTGCGTCCATATGTAGCCAGGGTCCATTTGTTGGTCCAGTTTTCTTTTACTTGGGGGAAAAAGGAAAAAACGGGGGAACAGTTTAGCATAGAAGTCTTTCTTAATATTCACTTTTTTCTAACTTTTCTAGATTGGAAACTAAAAAATCATATGATGGTCTATCAGCAAGTAATGTCCATTAATAACGCCACAGCAGAAGTGAAACTGAATCTCATCAACTTGAACTGTAAGCTCCTATCTCAGAAACCATAGCAATCCATGACCTTTACTCCAAATATGTTACAGATATGAGACCAGGAGTGTCACTCCGATATAGTCTAATGAGAGGAGCTTCTTTTTTATTTTCCAGGCTTGTTTTAAAAAAAAAATGTAACTTCTTTGAATAATGACATCTTATTAAATGCAAAAGGGGTCAACAGTTTTCATCGTCCCCAGTGATATTATATACAGTTCTTTTTATGGTTTCCGACAAAGGATCTTAATTAGACCTTAGAAAAGACAAGTTCATTTTTTAGCCAACTTTGAAAGATGATCTTTCCTACCTAATTCTACCTAAAAATCAATACAGACAGTTTTGCCTTTAGCAGTTCCCAGACTGATATCTACAATGTGCCATCTCCCACTCACCTGCATCTAGTTTTCATTCCCCAAATATTTCTTTGTTCCTCTTTAACAGCCACAAAGAAAGATCTGGTCAGACTGCATTGAGAACATCAGGAAAGGAAAAGTTTCAGAGTGGGAAGAATGATAAAAGGGCTGCCCTCCTCGAACTGGGAAGCCTGAGAATTTGAGCATTGATTGTCAGAGAGGGTGATGGAAGGAGGGCTGGCAAAGGGATGGCCATGTGAGTTCTTTGGTTCGAACTCGCCTCCCACAAACTCTCCCCTCTTCCGCCATTATGCGATTCCCTCCTCCCTACCTCCCCTACCATCAACCAGGAAGCCCATCTTCCCCACTGCAGAACCTCAAACTGGGCCACTCTTCCTCACCTTAGCAGTGTCCAACAATGGAACCTTTTCTTCCAATGCCATCCAAACACACCAAGCCTGCGTAGACACTACTAACCTGTAGACACTAAAACAGTTAATTGTTAAAGTAAAAACTAAAGTGTGAACATTTTTACAGTGGCTTCTGACAGGAAAACTACAGATCCAAGACAACTCTCCCCGATTCCCGTCTGACAAACACTGCACTTGTTCCTTCGAAGCCCAGGCACAATCTTACAAATCTAAACACTGGATTCCAAGTTGCCACTTCCAGTGGGTTAGGGTTGACCTGAAAGATGGAAAGTGATGGCCATCATTGCCTCACCCCCTAAAAGCAAAAAGTACAATTGCTAAGATAAGCACAGATAGCTGCCAAAGGAGGTGGGTAAGGTGAGTACTTCATCCTGGGTAAGGTAGATCTTTCGAGAGACCTGTGAGGACACCACACCGCCTGCCGTGGAACTGACCTTACCTCTAATACACCCCTTCTGATTCAGGACTTAAGGACAGTGTCCACTGGCCACCTGCAATATGCTCTGTGATGACACTGCAACCTTCTTCCATCCTCAACTGTTTAATGATCGAAGGCTTAAGCCTTTAAGGTATTTAACTAAAGGATTCAACTTTGTTGTAGATTTAAATGCAGTGGAAAAGCAAAATAAATTTCCATTGTTCTTGATGCCATACTCATACAAATTTGTCTGTTTTCGCCTAATTCTGAACTTGTAAACATTTATTCAAGTGTACGGTAAAAGCGTGCAGTGTTCACTTATAATGAAAAATCACCCAGCTAAAAATTCTATTCAGCAAATTTTACTAGTCAGCTTGAATTGGAGAAAACCTTCCTGACTTTACATAATCTCATTTGATCTCCAGTCGTTGTACTGAGTTCACACAGTTTTTACACATGTACTATGGACCCACCATATACAAAGTAGCTATCTGAATCAATGATGTATGTGGGACCTACATCATCTGACTTTGAATAAACAAGCCAATTGTTTGACATTAGTATAGAAGCATCATTTCTTTGTAATGGCTTGGATTTGTGACTTTTCTCCCTGTCACCCCACCCCTACCTACACACTCCCATTAATACAGGAATCAAATCATCCTTGTTTTATTCATATCAGGGTATTTCACCACAGATGTCTTCTGAAAACCTGCTAGATAACCAGAACCCCTCATTCATATTCACACTGTGTCTCAGTGCTTCCTGCATGATTTCTACACATTTTCCCGAATTATTTGGCATTCTTCTTCTCCTCCAAAGTTTCTGAAGGTAGCCCTAGCTTTCTCTCAGATAAAAACTGCCTAAAGTACTAAGTTACCCTTAATAATGAAGTTTGATGCATCCAATCAACTGTTGCACGATCACTGACACAGTAAAAAATACTAATTTGACTCTGCACCGTGCGGCTGGCAGCGTCCTGTTCAAGTCAAACCCTTTGCAGCTTGTCTTGTTTTTAGCTCACTTGCCAGTTAATTAAACTTTTGTTAATTTTTCTATAAACTGAATTTAATACTAGAGGGACAAGGTAAAGAGACTTAGCAAAGAGTTTGGGAACCTTACGATCCTGAGGACCTGCTCCTAAAAGCGGTGATTTCTCTCCTCCTGCTGCTGTTTTCCCTACTAGGAAACCTTAACGCAACGATAATTTCAAGCTCAGTGTTTATTTCATTCACAGTGAGCTGGACGCTAATCTCTCCCAATTATTTTGGACCATTTGGACTTAGTGATTGGTTTGAAATTTAAAGTTTCTCAGCAATGAGGAATTGCATTTTTCATACTAGGGATAACATCATGGTACATACATAATGAATATTTTTTAAATGCACATCGTTTCCCAAAAGACTGGATTTTATGTGGAAATAAACAAAGACCACCCAAATGAGAACAAGCAGAGGCTCTCTATTCTGAGCGTCCTATAGCAAAGGTGTCGGCCACCATCACATGGGTTTGACAGAGATGCAAAGGCGGGCAGAGCAGTGGGAAAGCTTTATAATGAAAAAGGGAACTCTTGAGATGTGCCTTGATGGCGGCTGTTGATGGGGAAGCAGGAAGTGGGCTAAATAAAAGGGGAGCATCCTATGGATTGGTTAGAAGAGCAAACATATTTGACTTTCTCCACTTGGTCCTAAATCGGAAGCAGGGGCAAAAATTAGGGAAGGTGACAGTTACTGATCAAGATCTGGCCATTTTGGGCCCATTGTTACTAATGAATTCATTCAAAAGCATGTGTGGCACCTATTCTGGCCCATGAATGATCCCAACACCAAGATGAAAAGTAAAGTGTTTCATTCAACGTCTTTGTGATCATGTCATTTGCAAACTGCTTTGAGACTTGTGTTCCCCATAGTGCAAGGCACGTAGTATGTGTTCAATCAAATCTGGTCAAATTTAAACACGCTGGTAATATGCTGCTGGTGCCATGGACTAGAACTATATGATCTGCTAACATCGCCTTCACCAAGGAAGATATGATACCTGTCATGTGTCTTCCATAGGAACATGGCCTGTTTTCAGAAGGAGACCAGAGTGCCTCCAAGAGAGGGACTACATGGTAACCAATCCTGTGTCCTGCTGACACCAGGCCCAGGGCCTGGTCTTTGCTGGTGAAGGTCATCATCAACAACCTCCATTTGACAGATGTGGTTCATCTCACCCCCGGCATTCTCCCTTTAATCCATGCCCACCCCATGGGAACAAAGTGTGTGGGAACATGGAGGAGGGAGCCTGCTTTCTGCTGAGAATTTTCAGGAAGGTATTCTAAAGAGCAGACATTATAACACGTCCTTGAGGCATGAGTAGGATCATCGTAGTAGTAAACGGGGGGAAGAATATTCTAAGCAGAGTGAACACAGTGAATGAAAAAAAGTATAACGTACAAAAATGCAAATCAGGGTATATACCCAAAAGAATGGAAAACAGAGACTCAAACAGATATCTGTACACCCATGTTCATAGCAGCGTTATTCACAGGTGGAAGCAACCCAAGTGTTGAATGACAGATGAGTAGATAAACAAAAGGTGGTATATCCATACAATGGAATAGTATTCAGCCTTAAATAGGAAGGAAATTCTGACACCCGCTGCAACACGGGTTAATCTTGTGGACATCAGACTAAGTTAAATAAGCCAGTAAGAAAAGGACGAATACTTAGGATTCCACTCATAAGAGGGACCTAGAGTAGTCAAGTTCAGAGATAGAAGGTAGAATGATGGTTACCAGGGCTGGCAGGGTCAGAAATGAAGAGCTACTGTTTCATAGCTACATTGTGTCAGTTTTGCAAGATGAAGAGTTCTGGAGATGGATAGTGGTGATGGTTGCCCAACAATGTGAATGCACTTAATGCTGCTAAACTACGCACTTAAAAATGATTAAGAAGGTAAATTTTATGTTACATATATTTTACCATAATAAAAATTGTTTTTTTAAAGTGCAAACCAAAAACCGTCTCAACTAAACCCTGAGTTGAACATTTACACTCTCAAAAATATTGAGCAGTTACATTTTCTCTTTTTTTTAAAAGATTGGCACCTGAGCTAACAGCTGTTGCCAATCTTCTTTTTTTTCCTGCTTTTTTCTCCCAAATCCCTCCAGCACATAGATGTATACTTTAGTTGTGGGTCCTTCTAGTTGTGGCATGTGGGACGCCGTCTCAGCATGGCCTAACAAGCGGTGCCATGTCTGAGCCCAGGATCCGAACCTGCGAAACCCTGGGCCACTGAAGCAGAGCGCGTGAACTTAACCACTCGGCCACAGGATTGGCCTCGGGCAGTTACATTTTATGTAAATTTGCATCATGCAAATTTGAAATAGACACAATCAAATTATTAATAAATATGACATTATACCAAAAGATGGAAATGTAAATCTCCCTCTAAAATTTTGTACTTAACCAAGAATCATATAGTTTTAGAGCTCAAAGGCCACGTGAATTGTAAACTGTGTTTCAGATAAGATACACGGTAATTTTCAGCGATTAAACAAAAAATCGCTTCGTCTTTGTCAGTAGCTTCTCAACTGTACAACATATGATTTTAGTGAATATTGTTATTATTTTTAAATACACTGTCATGAATTTTAAATTTTTCCTGTGCATATTTTTGAAATTCAAGCTCTTATGTGGTGGCACCACAGCTAATACTGAAAAACACAACTGACAATAAATAATTTTGGAACAAAAATTATTTTATTATAAGAAGCAAGTCATCTTAAGAAGCAAGTCAATCATTTGTCAATGATTTATCTATCACTTATAGGCTAAAAGATATATTGAAAATTTTTTAAATGCCCTACTTTCTTCAATTTGTATGTTCTGAGAACACATCCCCAGGACTACATTATTCTGGAATTAAGTGCGTCTGTAAAAATGCATTCTTCACATGAAGTGCAAATGTCTTGTGTTCCGGGGGTCCAGTTTCCCTTTAGAAATGCTGTCACTGAGCTGTCAGCGAATGTCTAGAGCCTGCTGGGCTGGACCCCTGCTTTGCTATCCCCATGACGGCAATAATCCCGTTGCCATGCTCAGTGTCTGCAGAGCCTCCTCCCAGGCACGGAGCCCCGTTTGCTCAAAGCTGTCCAAGCACATGTGAAGCAGACCCACAGGCAGCCACGTGCCAGGGTGTGCACCTGCCTGGCTCCCAAGCGCCCATGTCTGGGAAGCCTTCCACTGCACTGGGACACGTGGATGCTGGAGGCTGCCTCCCAGATGGTGAGAAACCACCTCGACTCCTACACGGATTTTACCTCCTGAAGCCGGTCCTGAAAAATTGCCATGGTATTACTGGACCTCAGATGTTGGGAAGCTCCAAAAACTGTCAAAATAATACAATAATTGGCCCACTGGAGAATGCAGTAACTTGACCCTATAAGCATATAGAATTCTACCTGAATATATGAATATGAGAAGATATGTGTATAAGAGAGAGAATATTCTATGACAACACATGCATCTGTCAAATAAGAAGAAGAAAATTGAAGGCCGGAAAAATATTACCAAACACATTGGAGCCACAGAAAACATTAAGCCTCTTATCAAATACACATTTTTGCTCCTCGAACATTTCCAGCAGGGACATGCAGTCTGTCTTTCTGCCTGTGCCAAGGTGGGATTGTGAAAACTCGGCCGTAAGCAACAGAGGGAAGTTTCTTGTCACTCTTTCAAAGCCTGAAATAGACCAACCACCATGTGAGGAAGGCAGCATCCCGTGAGGTCGCCAAGCATATGTCACCTCAAAGTCCAGCTCCACGGCCCATCGTGGCAGCATCCCCTGGCCCCTTTGTCCGAATGTATGCAGAGTCTGAGTCCGGTAAAGTGACTTCCCATTTCAGCCAGAGTTCTCCAGGGTAGCAGAAGCACAGACAGCTGCAGAGCCCCTCTGAAGAGGTTGGGAACCCCTGGCATCCCTGTGCAAAGACTTCCTCAGGCCAGTGCCCCAAAGTTTACCCAGGCAACACGCACACACACTCACACACACACACACACACACCCCTTCCTGGCAACGATAGGATGGCAAGAATTAAATGGGATAAAATGAGGTTAGTATCAGCCCTTCCATAACAAAGATGCATCTGGAAATCAACCCAAAGAATCTGCTCAGATTTTTGCTTCCTGCAGAGGTTTTTGCAGGGGCTGAGCGGTGGCGTATCTGGGTCTCCACTCATCTCCGAACTGCAATCCACACAAGGAGACAAAAATTGCATTCCTAAACTCAGTTCTTCTCAGATTTTATTTTTAATGCCAGTACTCCTTTTTTATTTTTCAATCACACAAAATGGTGCTTATTAATGAGCCTTCAAATTACATAAAGAGAGATCTAAAGCATGGAAACACTAATATGGCCCATGGCGCTGTGGCTTGGAGCACAGAATGGCATCTGCCTGTCAGTGAGGAGGACCTGCTGCAGTTATGGAAACCAGAGCCAGAGGAAGAAGGAAGAAGAGGCCGCAGTAAGCGGTAGGGCGCTGCGAATTGCAAAAATCCCAGAAAGAAGATATTCAGCATCACTAGACGTAAACACACACACACACACACACACACACACACACACACACACACACACCCCTTGCTGGTACCTTAAATGATGCAACTCTCATCTCCCAATTATACTGTTGGGTTGTAAAACTGTAGTCTCCCACATGAGCAAATGTATATATATATTACTAGCTTAAATAAAAGCAAGCATTTTGCAAGATACAAAAGTGCTGGGCCTTCAATACATTATGATGAACCCCTGAGCGTTCCTTCTCCTTTCCAGATGGTACCAATTAAGAGTAAGACCCTCGTCCTAACAGATGTTAACCAAATAAACCCAATCTGAGGCTTTAATGAACAAAACCAGACACATTTACTGCACCCAAGAGAAGCAGAAATAAATATAATGTATACAGTGGGCCACTGGGGTTAACTCGCGATGACTGGGGCTTTGCCCTGTGGCTGTGATTAGTTTCAACTTTTCCCATGTATTTGTAATTAGTGTACCCAAGGCTGAGACCGTGTTGAACACAACTCTAACCTGAGAGTCCTCCCACTCACTGTATTTTTCCTTAACATTGTTTGGAGAGGCAATTTCCACCTCTGAAATACTTTTCATTGCCTCTATTGAAACGGGAAGGATATTTTTTTAAGATTCTAAATCAATAATGATTAGCGACTAAGTGTGTAGCTTGCTCTGTGTGAAGAAAATACGTCACTTTCCGGCTCTCTTTGCTAGCTGTGGATAGCACAGCCTATATCACCTCCTAACCTGAAGCTCAAGGAGTCTCATTTAGGGTGGCCACGCAGATGGAGACACACCTCAGGCGTTCAAACCATCTCCTGGGGCCCCATCTGAGCCCTAATATTTTGCTGAACAACAGGTGGCAGTAAAGAGACGTTCTGCAGGAGCTAATTAAAGAGGTTTGCTGTTTCAGGCGGGGTTGTACAAATGCTGCTAAAAAGAAAGGACTGGATAGTGAAAAATACAACCTGATTCTAGTTTCTCTGCACGTGCTGTTCTGTTTCCACATATGTCGCACCTCGCTCAGATATTCTCTCCCCATCACTTCCTTTCTTATTTAAAAAACTCACCTTGTGATAAAAATAGTTTCCTTACTGTGGAGACCTCAGCTTTTGCAATTAACAGACCTCCAACCGCCAACTCCCTCTGACACACACACACACACACACAGACACACACACACTGACACATCTAAAAGAGCTTGTCAAAAACACAGATTCCAAAGCAGCAAAGCCAAGGGGTGCTTTGTGAGAAAGCTGCCATATTACGGGAACATTTGGTTTCTGAACTGCCTTAAAATGGTGACCTTTTTTCCATTGCCAAATAAACATTCTGCAAGCTGCACTGGTGTGGAACAAAAGTATCATCCGATAGTTGATCAAAGAGTTGTCTTTCAGATCCTTTGGTCATTTTGACCAGAAAAGGCATTTGTTTGAATTCTGAGCAGAAACCAGTGTACTTCGCTTTGAATGCACATCTCCCTTAAAAACAAGGAAATCTTTAGGAGTGCGCAGCACACAGCTCTCCTCTGAAAAGAAACAGAGACAGAGAGAGAGAGACACTGACTTAATGAAACACCAAGTCCCAGGGAATCTACGTGACTAATTTTGTATTAAAAAATACTGAAGACGTCTGTTCCAGTGGGAACTGTCCCCAACTATTAGTAATTGCAAACATTAGTCATGAAGACACGGAAAATACAATCTGTAGCTCATCTAGTACATTTTGCCCAAAAATACAATCTATGGAGCTCGGTATCACCCATTTTGTTGCAGTGTGCCACCCAGTGACGCAGGCCAATATCGAAGGCAAATCTGCCAAGTTTCACTGATTCATCAAGTTCTCTAGGCAGCTCTCTGGAAGCACACCCTCCACACTGAGCAGTAGCACATGGCGGACCCTCTTGTTCCCATATCCATTCTCTTTAGCCTGCAATCTCATAGATATGCTCTATTGTGATACTATGGATTCAAGTGAAAGAAAGGAAACCTTTGAAATTAATGGTGATACTGGACTTGTGGGTAATCAATAACTCAGTCTGCCTCTCTGCACTCCTGCGTCTTGGTTGCCAGAAAGCAGAGGTGACTTTTTGTCATTGATTAATGTGAATTTCAAGCTCGCAGAGAATGAACAGCTTCAAGTTTTCCAACATCCACTGTGGGCTAGTCACTTACTTCTGCAAGTGACTACTTTGAAGGCCCAAATCTGATATACCAGCTGTGTCCAGCAAGGTGTGTGCCAAGCCAGAGATCTTCCAATCCCCTTAATTCTTCCATCCACCTTCCCCAAATGTTCTCTATCCAAATAATGACCAATGATTCCTGCTTCAACCCTCTAAATATATCACCTGGCTAAGCAACTCCTACTCAGCCTTCCAGATTTACTAAGCCATCATTTCTTCCTGTAAATTGGCCCTCCCTTCCTCTCCTGCACTTAATGAAGCCTGCATCTGAGTATGTCCATAATCCACCATGCCCACCTCTACAGCAAAGTCACAATTTATTATAATTGTCTAGTTACATGCCGGTCTCCAAGAGACTGTGAGCTCCTTGAAGAATATAGCCATATCGTTTTTCTCTCTGTCTTCAATATGTGCCTAACCAGGTGTTTGGCAGATGGATGGAGGGATGGACATGTGGGAGGAGGGAGAGTTGGAGCACTCCCAACACGACGACCCTAGCTTCCCCTTGTCCTGCAGACTTGCCAAGGACACCAGTCTAAATCACATCTGTCACGAGGACGTTCTTCTGAGCCACATTGCTTGGATGACTCTTAAGAACAAACTATTTTTAAAGAAAATTTAATTTACATTCAAAGGCAGTCCCTAAACACCAGCCTTTGGAGAAAGCCTCGAGGCTTTAAATCACGAAAGACTTGTCTTAGAGGCTGGACCACATTTAAATTCCAAATCAAAAGGCTGCTATACTGCCCCCATTTCTTTATGCAGCCAACAAACGTAGGTCGGCTATAGTCTAAAATGCCTGGTTTGAATTCTTCCAGGTGAAACATGCCTGCCTAAACAATTAGAGGCACTTGATCTACTGAGATTAACGGCCTCTTTTCGAACCTGGAATAATACAAATCCCCAGAGAAGGGGACCAAAACTTTCACCGGCAGAAACCCTCCATTCCTCATCCTACGGTCCTGTGCGCCGAAAACACCAGCAATCATTTCCAACAGTTGCCTTACGCAGGATCCAGGTAGCGTTGCCAGATAAAATACAGGATACCTTGTTAAATTTGTTTCAGATAAACATCTTTGTGTAAGAATGCCCATGCAACCTTTGAGACACACTTACATTTTAAAAATTATTATTTGTTTATCTAAAATTCAAATTTCACTAGGTGTCCAGTATTTTTATTGACTAAATCTGGCAACTCTAATTCGATGGTGTACGGCCAGGTGTCTCATCTGAGATTCCTATGAGAGCAGGTATTTCCCTGAGAGTTAAAATAAAATTTCTATCATTTGGCTTGGTCCTGCCATGTGGAAAATAGTTGTTCTTAGTGCTCTGTCCATGCTGGCCATCCCTGAGGGAGGCTGCGGCTCTTCCCGCCCTCCTTACACTGTCTCAAAGCCAGCTTGAGCTCAGGAAATCGGAACGTGTTTGCTGATGTATTCACCCTGAATTCTCCCAAAACAGTCATCTGAGAATTACCAAAAATGAAAATCATGACACAAATCCTGTGCACAGCTTTGCAAATGGAGAAACCTCGGGAAAATGAAGGCAGTGTCCCAAAGATCCTTGTCATTTTAAGTTTTGTGACAGCAGTTGCAGTGATTGCAGATCAGTTTCTAGATACCCTGTATGCCTATTTCCTTGACTTTGGCTCCAAGTACAAAGGTACTGGGTCTGGACTAGAAAAGGACAAAAGAGGCATGAAGGGTGCACAGTTTAAGGGGGCACAGAGTCCCAGAGCACTGCCAGTGCCCAGTCCCACCTGAGAGGGGGGGGCCTGCTTAAATTTTGCACCCCAGGTGCCTCACTTCCCTTTCGTTAGTCCTCACCCTGCAAATATAAGTTATTTCACTTCAATCTGAATGGTTTGAGAGACAAGAATTTAACACTTCTGATAGTCACATCGTAGTCATTTCTAGGTGGAAACAATCTCTATTTAGGAGGCAAGACACTGCAATCTTTAGTAAATGCATAACACAGCCCCTCGCCAACAGAGAAGTATAGAATAATCAGTGCTCCATCCTTCACACATGAGCTTGGCCATCTCCATCAACTTAGCACAGTAGAGTGTGTGTTCATTTTGTAGGGCAGCCAAAACAAACAACAAAATTTAGTATCTCACAGTTCTGGAGGCTGGAAGTCTGAGATCAAGGTGTTGGCAGGATTGGTTCCTGCTGAGTGCCGTGAGGGAGAGTCTGTTCCAGGCCTCTTCCCCAGCTTCTGGTGCTTTGCCGGCAATCTTCGGCATTCCTTAGCTTGCTGAAGCCTCACCCTGATTTCCACCTTCATCTTCACAGGGCGTTCTCCCTGTGTGCTGTCTGTCTCCACTTTTCCTCTTTTTATAACACAGCAGTCATACTGGATTAGGGCCTACCCTAATGACCTCATTTTAAGCTGATTATCTCTATAAAGACCCTATCTCCATCTAAGGTCATGTTCTGAAGTGCTGGGGGTTAGGGCCTCTCTCCAGCCCCAAACCAACACCTTTCTCCAATCATGTTCTGTATGGTATGACCCCCACGCACACCCTTTGTGCCTCTCTCTACACAGGGACAGCCTCTGGACAGCTGAGAACATGGTCACCCATCCTGGCTCTGCTGGCCATGCCACTAAATCATGCCAGATGAGCCCCTAAGACACTCTCCTCCCCCCTCACTATCCTGCAGCACCACAACTAAGTGGCCTTCAAGGTCCATTTCTGCTCTAAAGTTGTTTTTTTTTTTTTTGCTTGCTTCGTAACGAGCATCACTTCCTGGGAAAGTGGACTTAAAGTACCAAAGCAGCTCCAATCCCAGAGGGTTTCTGTTTGCCACGAGCAAACAGCCGCCAGTCATGGAGGAGAACGGGGGAAATCTGTACTACTTGCAGTTGGGTGGGGCTTCTCAGGGAGACTCAGACTGGTCTGGGGGGCCAGGTTGAGGTCTGTAAGGGCCGACTGGAGTTCCTTCCAACTACGTGAGATGTGACATCTAAAGCAGGAAAAGTGATAGTTCATGAGCATCCCAAGAGAGCAGGCCAAGATGCGAAGGGGAGAGGAGGGGGCAATGAAGGGGGAGGAACACTGGACTCCTGAAAAATGCTGTGTACAGGGCGGAAACAGCCAGTGACGAGTCTGAGATCTAGTTCTTTCCCGAATGGCGGTGTAACCCTGGGAAAAATATTTAACCTCTCTGAATCTCACTTTCCCCATTTATAAACTGGGATAATGATAGCTGCCGCACAGGCTTGTTGAAAGATTATTAAACACGAAATGCCCCCCAACCTGGCACACCCGTTCCAAGAGAAGTAGGTTCTCGGAAAGTGTCAGTTCCCTTGCTGGCTTCCCTGAAGGACTTTTAAAATGAGACTGCCTCCTGGCAGAGATGTGCAGTCAGGGCCGGGGGAGGGACAGCGGGAAGAACTAGGAGAGGAAGGAACAGGCGGCGGCGTTTTGCGCAGCCCTGGCTGCTGTCCATGGTCGCGATGCTCTCGGGGCCGCGGGGAGACGGAGCCGGTCGGTACAGGGAGGACTCGGGGGCCAGGATGCGAGACGCTCACTCACGGGCCCTTTCCGCGAGGGTCGAGAAGCGTGCACGATTAAAGCCAAGGATGCTGAGAAGAGCTCTCTGGGTTTTGGCAAAAAAACGTCACCGAGACGCCAGGTGATCTCACAAACCCGGAGGAAACGAAGCGCGGAGCGAGCCCGACGCGCAGCCCGGCCGCCGCGAGGTGGCGCCGCGCAGCAAGGCAGCCCGCGGGCAGGGGCGGTTCCCGCAGGACCGGCCCTCAAAGGACACAGGTTCTGCTCAATCCCTCGGTTATTCCTGCTTTCCCTTTAGTATTTACTGAGTAAAACACCATCTTTTATTTTTTTAACACTCAGAGCCCAACAGAGATATACAGCCAAAACTTAATGAACCCGAGACTCAGATGCATTTATCAGTTTCTCCCTAGTTAGAATCAGGTTTGAAGATCTGGAAACCAAAGGATATGAAATTAGTCTAAATTTTGTGACTCTTGCCTGTGGGTAAAGTCTGAGTTGAACTATTAACATTTATAAAGTGATAATGTAAAAAAAAACAACCTAACTAAAAAATGTGATGTCCACAAAACGCGGATGCAACCAGAATGCTCAAAGCAGCTTCATTAATAATAGCTCAAAGCTGGAAATAATCCAATTGCCTATGACCCAGAGAACGGATGAGCAAATGGGGGTATATTCACACCATGGGATCCATGGATACTGCAGGATTCCATTTACGTGAAGTTCCAGAACAGCAAACTAACCTACAGTCATGGAAAGCAATCAACGGTTGCCTCTGGGGGTGCTGATTACCTGCGGGCACAATGGAACTTTCTGGAATAATGAAAATGTTCTAGTTCTTGATTTGAGCGTCAGCTGCATAGATGTGTACATATGTGCACATATTCACAGAGCTATACACTTTGGTAAAATCTGTGCATTTGGCTACAGGAAATTATAGGTCAATTAAAAGAAAGAAAGAGACCGACAGAGTAAGGAGGGAGGGAGGAAGGCAGATTACCTGAACTCCTGCATTCTTGTATTGATTTCTACTATTTCTAAGATGTCCCTCAGGAGAAATTTACCCCCATCCTTAGTAGGGGCGGGGTGGACAGATGGAAAGACAGGCAATTGGATCAGTAAGCTGGGCAGGTCTGGGCAAATGACCCAACCTCTCTGATCCTCCTCAGCTGAGAAACACCTACCTAACCAATGAGGGTGTAGTGAGGCCAAGTGAGAGAAGCTGTTCAGCCCAGTGGAAACTGAGCCTCCTACCAATATGTGGTCGAGCTCATACCATTCAGGGTAGCAAGATTTCAAATGATTCTGACTCTCTGTTCTTATATCCTTGTTAGGATTTCTCTCAGCACGTTTTTTCCTCTAATATGAAGAATATGGCCTATTTCTGGCATCTGTCCCTCCTGTCCAATTTTTTGCTTTGTTTTGAATAATTTAGCTAAAGACTTCATTAGTTTTTTAAAGTGCATATGCTTCCAACTAATGAATTGTCCAAATCCTCATCATACGGCTTCCACGCGCTCATCAGAACCTTAATTGTCAAGCCACTGAAATGATTCTTACTGTGTATTCTAATTGCTATTAGGAAGGAGTGCCAGAATTATATGTAATTTATTAGTCACATAAAAATAACGAGGGACAAATAAAGTTATTTTCCCTGAAGTTATTCTCAACGTGCAGGAAGGGACGTGTTTTGGCAAGGCCATTCTGGGCCTCTCCGGAAGGAGAGCCTGTCTCCGGGTATCTCAACTTGCCTTCCTGATCCTCAGAGTCTCTCCTTCCCCACCCACTGCAGGCACCAGGGGACTTCAGGGATTGCCTCCCTTTGCCCCCATCAAAACCCACTCTTGGAAGGATCTGGTGTTGGATTCCAGGCCAACGGAAGCCCCACTTGCTACTGCTCCCCAGCATGGGGGATCCATGCATAAGAGAGATGAGGTCGCTGTACTCAGGGGCCAGGGGCCAGGAACCTGGAGCTCATGACCAAGGACTTCTGGCAGGTAGGGGTGGGCAGCAAGTACACTGAACAAGATACCTAAAAAGGGGTAAGTGGGGTCCAAGCCCAAAGCCACAGACTCTAGAGCAGGGCTAGGTGGGCCCCTTTCCTCCACCCAGAAGGAGGGTGCCTTTTCCTTCTGCCTGACACCTACCCCCAGAGGGATATCTGTTTGTAATTTGTCCAAGTCACTGTTGAGGCTAGCAATGGCCCAAGATTTGGCTCCTGGAAGATTGTCTTGCTATTATGGTCCACACACCTCTTTGGAGTGTCTACAAGTGAAGAATGCAAAGAGGATGCTGATGTTGAACTCATCCCCCACAAAGATTTTCCATTCTAGCCAAGGAGGGTACGGTGATGCCTGGAAGCTGACCCTGTCCACCCAGCCTCTTCACTCAGCCCATTCCTGTCTGAGAGGCCATTTCCGACGCTCCTACTTTGAGTTGGAGTCTCTCCAATGCGCTCCAGAACACCGGCGCTTAGACCAAGCCTCAGCATAACCACGACAAATGGTTGCAGAATTGGCACACACACATATGCATATTTCATGTTTTACAAAAAGCCATCAAAATGACCCAGTGAGGTCACAGCCTCGGTTTCCTCATGTACAAAATGAGAATAACGAAGGTCCCACTTCAAGGTTGCTGCACAGATTAAAAAGGACACTCTCTCACTCGTCTGTTGATAGCCCCTGCAGATTCTACTTTGCTAAGAAATCGAGGGCACAACTTCCACTCTTGCACATGAGTAACAGAGGTGGAGAAAGAGAGAGAGAGAGAGAGGAGAAGCAGTGCAGTACCCAGACATCAGGCAGTTCCCGGCTCCAATCAGGCCCCTGGCAAGCTGGCTTTGGCTCCTACCAGAAAACATCCAGCAGGGCCCGCTTCGCGCCTGCCGCCCCTCCTGGCCCCTCTTAATGTCACCTCTCCACCGACCTCCCCCAACACCTAAGAGTTATGCAACAAGAGAAAGTCTAAATGTACAGAATTTTAAATAGAAAAAAAAAATTTCAAGATATCAAAATGTTTGTGCCTTTGAAAAATGAAATCATGAGAGATTCATTTTCTTCTACTTTTTCTATTCTCCCACCTTCATTTTTAAACACATACATCTTGGTTTTGGAAGCAGAAAAATTTAGCATAATTTTAAAAATCAAGACAGTTTTGTGGTGCTAGCCAAATAAAAATTCCTGCTTCTGCCCTTCTCGCCTCGGCCTGGAAATGGTCTCGGAGTATGGGGTCCGAGGCTGAGGTTGGGGTCGACTGTGTGGACCTCCGTGCAAAGCCCAGTGGGCAGTGGGGGAAAGCTGGGCCATCCATACTAAGTCTTGCCAAGGTTTTTATTGACTATTAGCAAGCCTGATGTTATATATTTCATTTGCTTTAGCCACTTGATTTTTATATGAGGTTTTTGTTCGCTTTTGTTTTTAAGGTTTCCATTTATTTGAAGTGGAAGGTTTTGCCACATAAGGAATAAAAAGTGATCTGGCCATCAGCGATAGTCTTGATACCACTTGGCCCAGCAAAGCAAAGGCATGAAGAAGGTCAAGGCCACACTCCCAAAGCACGAAAAAAAGTTTCCCTGGTGGACACCTGCGGGTCCTGTGAGGACTGTGTGAATGCGCTCCCTGGGGTGAAGAATGTGCTTCAGAAGTGAGGACGATGAAGTGCAGGTCTCAGGGGGTCAGAATCCTTGGCCTCCTCAGCTGAGACTCCCCCTGCCCCCCACATACCCTCTAGTTCCATGAGGTGGAGCTGGCCCCGGGGTTTCAAAGGGCAGAGCACCAATCTTGGACCTCCCACCAGAATCGCTGTATCAGATCTGTACTTTACCAGGTCCCCGGTGAGGCACAGGCTCCTTAGAGTTTGAAAAGCACCGCTGTATGTGGGTACGCACCCCTGTGGGTATGCGCCCCCTGAGGATCAGGCCTGTGTGTCCACATATTATCTTATTGGGTTCTCACACCCTTTCCCCGCTACGGCAGGTGAGGATCGGAGAGGGTACAGGCCCTATTTTACGAATGAAGAAAATGATTTAGAAGGGTAAGTGACTAGAACAAAGCCATCTAGCTAGTTAGTTACAGAGCAAAGGCTAGAACCCCAGCCCTTGACTGCAAGTCTAAGAATCTCTCCAGTGCACATACCCACCTCTGGGGGCTGGACCCAGAGATGTGAGAGCAAAGAGTGGCTCGGTGGAACAGGCGTCACCCTGTCACGTACAGACAGGCCATGCACGTCCTTGTAAGGGAGATGGTTTCCACACTGGATGTTACTGCAGTAGGACATTTCCTATCCTAACTATTCAATTCGCTTGACCCTCCATGTCCAGGGCTATCCGCCCCTTTGGGTGGAGAGGGGCAAGTTTCCTTTCCCATAAACGTCTACTGAGAACCAAAATAAGCAGACCTCGAGATACTGTAATGAGAAGAGTAGAGGCTGCTGGGTGTTTCAAAATACCTCTTCCTGTCTTCTTTCCAGTAACAGAAGCTCAGCTTTAGTTGGGGTGGTATTGTACCTAGGAAAAGAAGACTGTTTCCCAACCTACCTCGTAGCTAGGTGACCAAGTAACTAAGTTCTGACTAAGGAGATAGAAGCTACATTATTAGGGAAGATTAGGAGAAGGTTCTTTAAAGAGGAGACAAATGGCCGTGCAGACTCTTTTGCAATTCTCTCCTTCCTCCTGTTTCCTATCTGGATCTTGGATGTAATGGCTAGAGCTCTAGCAGCCGTCTTAAACCATGAGGCAACCTTGAGGGTGAGTGCCAAGGACTAAGGCTGCAGGGCAGCAAGACAGAGAGAGCCTGGTTCTCCAATGGATGTGTGGAACCCTCATATCAGCTCTGAAATACTGTTCTCTGGACTGTGAGATGTCAGAAAAATATCCTTTTACCTTACTCTGTTTAGTCTCTGTCACTAGCAGTCAAGTACAATTTCTAACTGACACTGCAAACAAGACCAAGATAGCCTTGACTTTACAGAGTTTAGAGTCTCATAAGCTGGAATGAATACAATGTAATAAGTATGGGATAGGGGATTATAGGAGCCATAAATCCAGGGAAACACAAGATGAAGGAGACTGAAGATGCAGGAAGATTTCTCCAGAGAAATCTAAGGTTAGGACTAACAGTGGGTTGGATTTAACCACACAGAGAGGGGAGAGAAGAACGTTTGAGGAGAGGAAAGAGCATGTGCAAAGGTCCACAGGCAGGAGAGAGCACAATCCATCCTGTTACCAAATTTGAATTTTATCACAAGCGTTTTAGAGGCTACTGAAGGCTTTTGTTTGTTTGTTTTGTTTTTGGTGAGGAAGACTGTTGTTGAGCTAACATCTGTGCCAATCTTTCTCTGTCTTATATGTGGGACACCACCACAGCATGGCTTCATGAGGGGTGTGTAGGTCCATGCCCGGGATCAGAACATGTGAACCCCGGGTCATTGAAGCTTAGTGCACAAACTTAACCACTACAGCACTGGGCCAGCCCCTGAGGAAAAACTTTCATGTTAGAAAAATCCCTCTGGCTGCTGTGCTGAAAAAGAACTAAAAAGGCAAGTTTGAAAGCCAGAGACCAGTTGGAGGCCAGTGCAGGAACCCGGGTGAGATAGCAGGACAGCCTGGACCAGGCAGGCGCTGGCCATGGAAGGGAGAGGAAGGGGTGGACATGAGGGACATCTGCGGCAGATGGCACTTGCAGGAAGAGGAAAGTAGGTAATAGAAAGAGTCAAGAGCGGCTCAGTTGACTGGCTTGAACTGATCTGGGGACAAGAGAATCAGCTCAGTCTGGGTCACATTGTGTCTATCACCACTGCAGAGAAATCTTATGTCATAGCAAAAGATCATTCTCTCCCTTGCTCATGGGTGTGTCAATGGGTCAGCCCCAGCCCACTTACCCATTGCTAGTGCAAATAAGTAACAAAAGCCTTTTTTCAAGCACAAAGGCAACATGATTTATATATGAGGTTAACACCTGCTAGGTAATAACTTCAAGAGAATTTTTTCAAGGTTTTGTGTGAAAGTAAAAAGTAATAGGGAGATTTTTATACAGATAAGTCCAGACAATTATTTTATAGAAAAGTGATCCCAACTATTCCTAGAGTCCAAATTCTGTGTCTTTTAAAGCAATCTTGTCAGTCTCAACTCTCAGGGACAATTTAGGGAAAGGTTCTGAGATTCAGCACATGAAATAGGCTGAATATCAAGAAAGAAGGTCCTGGAAATCAAGAAAAACATACCCCACCACAAGGAGAGCTGCCTCTTACTAAATACTGAGTGCAGTCCTGGCTACCAATGAGAATAGGACTGAAGTCACCAGAGAACAATCAAAAGGTGGGTGCAGTTAAAGTGGCTGCCATCGGAGGGCAGTCTAACATGACTCCTGCAAGAGTCCGGGAGGCTCAGGGCCGAGAGGCATAAATTAATTACCTAAGGCCTCAAAAGACCAGCACTCGCAGTTCCCCTTAGTAAGTTCTCTCATTGCGGAAATAATGCAAAACATGGGGTTAGCGATACATCCTTAAAAACTGAGATTGCAAGAGAGGAAAACTGGAAACAATCTGAACATCCAATGATGAAGGAATGGCTGAGTAAATTATGAAATACATAGATATTATGGTTGCTTTTGTCGAAAGGATAAAGAACAAAACTTTCATGCTTAGTTTTAAATGCTGGATAAAAATTGCTATGTATGAGCATTAAATTTATTTCAATTTAATTTAAAGCCAATTTACTATGGGAAATATGGGTCGAGAAGATAATGTTATGAACCTTGATAATATAAAATACAAAGCTGTGACAATCATCAAACAGGACATGCGAGGCAGGAACAAGAAGTGTAATACAGACAAGAAGCATAAGTATAAATTAGAAGGGAAAAAAAATCAATCATCTAGAAAGTTTTAAACTCCCTCTTAAATTATTCCTGGATTTTTGTAAGCAGAATCTCAGAGGGGAAAATGTGCTTTTCGAGATTCACGGCATTGAAAACCTACATAATTAAATACGGAAAAGTGAATTACTTAAACATCCAATTTGAGAAGAAAAACATTAAAATATACCCATGTAGCAGATGGAAGAGGATAATAAAGGTAAGAGCAGAAATGAAGGAAATACAAAACAGAAAAGAAGGAAATGGAACATTTTCTAGGAAAATAGAAAGTACAAAATTGACCCCAGAAGAGGGAGAAAACATAAATAAAACAAGTGACATTGCAACAAAAAGAGAAACAGAAAATGACTACAGCATGCATGAATACAGCTGCAGCTCTCCATTACAAAAGTCTGCAATGTATTAAAAGAAGTTGCTTTGAACAAGCCGATATTAAAGTAACTTTTTTAAAGAAAAAAATCAAGGTGCAGAATAGCGGGTACCGTGTGACCTCCTTTGGACCTATTTTCAGTGGGGCAGCGTGGTCAACTAGTCAATGGTGAGACTCTGGAGTCAGATCCCCTGAATTTGAATCCCAGCTCCCTCAATTTCTAGCTGTGTGACTGCCAGCAGTTTCCTTAGCTTCTCTGTGCCTCAGTTTCCTCATCAGTGAAATAGTAACAACAATAGAACCTAATTCATAGAGCTATGGGGATTAAATCGATTAATTCATACAAAGGGCTTTAGAACAGTGCCTAATAGTCATATGATAAACGCTCACTAAATGTTAGCTGTGGTCATTATTTTATTCATGCTGGTATACACTCTTTTTTTTTTTTCTTTCCTGAAAGGAAACCTAAGACAGCATTATCAGCAATTGTCCTTGGGAAGTGGGGGGCAGAAGGGAGGCTGAGGGAGAGGGATGGGTGGAGGGTGCACATAGACAACAGAAGAGTGGCTTTCACGCTCTGAACTGCTTATTTCCCAAAACATCCACAAAATTACACAGGAATATGTAGACAGTGGACTTATGCAAACACTTTGTTTTCATCTTTCTCTGTATTTAAACAATATATTATATTTTTAAATGTTATGTTCACTCTTAGCACAATTATGTAAGAAATATTTAAATGAAAAAAGATTAGAAGGAAAATCATGAAAATTCTTCTATTACTTTTGTTAAGAGTAAGAAGATTCAGAATCTTTTTTCTCTCTTCATTTTAAGCAATTCTTTTATATTTATTTCCAAATGTACTAGTTAAAAATGTTTTTGCTGCAACCCTTCCCTATCTCCAGCCTCTCAAGGGTAGTGGGCATCTTTCCAGACCTTTTCCTGTGCATTAACATAGATACATACATCAGTATAGAAATGTATAATTGTTCATTGTTTTCAACAATATAAATGTTATCACACTTCATGTATCGTTCTGCAATTTTATTTTTTCAATTAAAAATAGGACTTGGAAAAAGAACTTTCTATATCAGTTTACAAGTACCCACTTTATTTGTTAATATGTTACCTAATATGATCATGGCAACGTGCACATAACTGTTTCCTTATTGACGGACATTTAGTTTCTTCTCAAATGTTCGCTCTCGCCATCAACACAACACACAGCCTTCTGCACACCTGTTCCTGCTCATGAATGGTTCTTTATGATTTTTCCCTATTTTGTGTACATTTTAGGATGTTGTTGTATTGCTTTTATGACATGAAATAATTTTTAAACCAGTAAGAGTAAGGAGAAGAAGAACATTATCTTGCTTTCCAAACCCAAGAATTCTACAGGGTAGCTCGCCCCTCAAAGCACAACATGCAAGTGAATATCAGGACACCTCAAAGAAAATAATAAAGCCAAAAAAAAAACCCCACACAAACAAAACAATCATTTTCTACCAGAGGTCGTAGAAAGTCCAATCATAAATCTGTAGTTTAGCCAAATACATAAATGTCACAGCATTAATTGTCCATTGGGATGATTAGGGACAAACTGTATTTAATGGAAACATCATGAATGAGCATGTTTCTTGGCACAGCTGCCAATGACAGTGATGGGACTAGATGGATCGAGAGCCAGCCAGGGGTGATCAATCTTACGCCCTTGCTACCATTATTACTAACCAATGACAAACCTTTGCAAAGACCCTCCCATAATTTATTACCTTGTCTCTTTTCTAAACAGGTTTACTGTTTCATGAGAAAAGACCCATGAATCAATTAAATACAAGTTTATTATTTTAGATAAGAAAAAGGGAAATATTCTCTTTCTATCTCCTATTTATCTTTCTCTGAGTTTGCACACGGACCACAACAAGCCCCATGTCATTTATTAGACCCAAAACCAGATGAAGCAGCAGAAATCTCTGGGGAAAGGAAAAAATTGTGGCTTTCCAGATCTGTCCATGGGGAAAATGTCCCTTCGGTGAGCTCTAGGGTCAATGGAGCCGAGAGCCAGTGAGGCCGAGATTCACTCTATTAAATATCAGAGCAGAATGTGTTATTTCATTTAATGGAACTGCAAAGCAATCCTCTTCTGAATAGACAGAGTTTGATTTAGGGAAAAACAAAAGAAAAGAAAAGAAAGAAATTTGACCATTCTTGTTCAAATTGTCACACTCACTGAAGAAGAAAATAAAATGAATGCCTTCTGCTTAGCCCTGTGGTAGCAGGGTAAACGATCTCAACATGCATATTTGGGAATGAAAAAAATACAAGCATACAGTCTAAAACACAAGTTTCTGGGCTTTACAAAACGCTGTTTGGGAAAATCTTAGGACTGAAAGGAAAGGGTGGACTAAATTTTGAATAGTTATTAGATGTGTTGTCTTTCCGTGAGTTTTTAGGTGGTCTGAAAAATAATAGAGCTGGACTGCTCTGGCAGGTTAATCTTAAAAGCACGTTTTAACATGTCACCCCTTTATCTAAATCCCACTATGAAGCCACAGTTCACGTCAGCTGTTTTGAGTTTCTTTCTTCCTTCGAGGTCCTCCTGGCTCTGGCCCTCACGCGCAGCATGGTTAGATGGCTCACAAGTGCCCACGTTTCTGCTCCGCACGTTTCTCTCTGACTTCTGTGCCTCCTGCACATTCGTTCCTTTTATTGAATCCACTCCCTGCCCCATGAAGAATCAAAGCGAAAGATGATAAGGATGCATGAATGTTTATTCAACTTTTATTTGAAAGCAATGCCCAAATTAAGGCCTAATTTATAGTTTCATGGCATACTTGAGGAATTTTCTTTCTTCACGTTAGTGTTTGTTCGTCCTGTACCAAAGGCCACATGACGAAGAGTTCCTTCTCAAGCAGAGTCTAACCTCGCAGGCCTGCCACAAGCATCTAGCTTGTTGTCAGCCGTTGGAGGACGACTGACTGAGAATCTATTCCAACCTTCTTTCCTCTGCCATTTTCCACTACAGACTATAAACAGTCAACTCCCTCACCTCTGCTACAGTCAGGAATCGCCATGTGACTCAGTTCTGACCTGCGAGATACAAGGGAAGTCTGCTGGTCTCTTCAGGACCCTTCTCCTGCCCGTCTACAATGCAGAGATAAAGGCTATCTGAGCAGCCGCCATCTTGCAACCAAGAAGGAAATGCCAAGAGAATTTTGGAGATTTAAGCTAGTTGTTGTTGAGCTGCTGAACCAATGACCAGCTGCCTACTTCTCGACTTCCTGTAACATAAGGAAAACAAACTCCCGTTTAAGTCACTTGAAGCCAGATTTCTGTTACTTACAGCCAAATGTAATCCCTAGACTAGATGGTATAGGGTGCAATGATGACAGTCTAGCTGCATAGAGTTTATAACATCTTAAAGGAGGCAGGTATCCAATCAATTAACTAAAATATCAAGGAGAACATGAAATGTACTAAATTAAAATAAGCAAAAGTCTGCAACATGGAAGCAGAAAGAAAAGTTTTGTGTTACTATGGGACCCAGGAAACTCTCACAGAAAAGACTGAGAAGACATTGGAGCCAGGCTCTACAAAATGAAGAGGATTTTTGCAGGCCAAGGAGGGCTAGACGCCCCCACCAAGGGATGGAGCATGGAGAAAGGAATGGAGGCCAGAGACAACGTGGTTAGTTTCAGAGACAACATGGTCAGTTTCAGAGACAACATGGTCAGTTTCAGAAGAGTCCTAGGTGGCCGGAGAGCTGGACTGCGTTTAACGACAAGATTGCTGTTGGTCCTCTGTTAGATCTTCATACCTTGCAGAATAGCTCTCGCAGTCCTACCTTCTCCCACCATTTCCCACTTCCTCTTCCTTTCTATGTTCAGTAGCAACCGCCATCACATATTCAGATCCAGCCAGAAGCTAGGGACAGGTCATTGCTGTTAGCTTGCAAAAAGAAAGAAGATTTAATAGTTTTCAACATTTGCTAATATGAAAATCTAATGATTCCTTTTATATGAGTGGTTCTGGGGCACATCTGGCAATTTATGGAAGCACTTGTGGCTGTCTATTGGGAGAGTCGGGTGTTAACAGCATCCACTGGGTAGAGGCCAGAGATGCTGTTCAACATCCTACAATGCACAGGACAGCCCCCGACAACAAAGAATTATCTGGTCTAAAGTGTCAATAGTGCCGAGGTTGAGAACACTGCTTTTATATTATTTGATGGTAACCAGCGGAGCTGCCCACGTGTTGCTTCGTCTCACCAAATGAGCTCATGAGAGGAAAGTGAGTAGATGCCAGCATCATCCTGAAGAAGATCACCAGTCGTTGTGGGATGTACCATTGTGTTTTCCTTTTAATTCTGAATCAAAGTACATTGGCTAAAGCAGTACTATAGTGTCATTTAATACTTTTGGGTTGCCTTATACATTGAAACCCCCTAACAAGATTCTGAGTAATAAATATTTGCTTAATTTATGCATGAAGCAACAGAAGCCCAGCACACAGGGTTCAAAATACACTTCCTTTACCGTGCAGTCTGCTGGGGAGGGGGCGAGAGAAGAAGGCTCCAGTTGGTTCGCTTTTCAGAATGTTAAGCCCTTGCGTGCAAAGCAACAACAAATTCTTAAAACAGTTGTAAAGGCCTTATTTACTACTTCATTCAAAAGAAACTCTCTGCCAAGAATAATAGTGTGTTAGAAAAGTAGTCTTCTTAGAAAAACTTTTTAAAAAATCATATTGCGCCATGATGGCGTCAGCCTTTGTTAAGAACTGCATTTAGATCACAGATGGCATATTGGGAACTGTGCTAAATCACAGATGGTATATTTTTTCCTATATTTCACAAAACAGGCAATTTCTACCACTTTTTTTTTCTTTTACATTTTGCTCTTGGTAATCCTGTAGATTGAAAAAAAAACCTAAACTAAAAAGAAACGTGGAAACATTTACTTTTAGTGCTGTTTATAATCTTACGCTTTAGTGGATGGAAACATCACTGAATATTCTGTGGTGTAATTTACTTTTAAAAAAAAACTTAGAGTGTAATTCATTTTAGGTGAGCAATTTGTTTTATGAGCCGTGTATGTTTATTTGGGGTTGCGCTGTTTTTTTATTGAGTGCAATAAAGACACTTCTTATCAATTGATTTGTTGTATCAGCAATGGGCTTCTTTCCAGACTGAAACATGGCAGCTTTTCCGAGGACATTATCCGGCATATAATTTCACCACAGATATGAATTCGGGTTCATTAGGGCCCACTTGCACTGCCTGTTATGACCTAATTTCTAGGATTCCTGCTTGATAGTGGCATTATCTTTCTCTGCATACAGTGCATAACATGGTTGTCAAATGGGTTCTCTCTCTTTGATGTTCATCACATACACAGCTTTGAATTGCGCCAACTTTTATACCAACTGATAAAATCAGAAGTTCAAAAGTTCACTTCCGATCCCATGTGACATGGAAGCTTGAACTCGATAAAGCTTGTACCTCTTATGAATAATTAATTGCAACGCAGGGCAGGAACTAGGGGTATTAGATTACTATTTTGATGGTGTTAAAAACACTATCAGGAGGTAATTCTTAACCCAGATGTGAATTAGTGCATTTCAGCTGTATGTTATGCAAGGCCCCTGCCTTCTATCAATTCTGGATCCAATGAATGCTGTCCTTCTGGGCTCAGCTGGCTGGCCATGACTCCCAGACCACCAACCTTGCAAGGCTTGATATTAATGCTCTCATGTTGACACAGAATCACACTTATTTGCACATTTCCAGAGTGAGAAAATCATGCCTTTGGAACTAAAGCGTAGCCGGTACCGATCTCACACAAGTGCATACCACAATGTCCTGGGGAACATTCGTTTGCACCTCAGTAATGCCATGCGTGAAGCACAACCTAAGTGATATACACCCACAGAAAGCAGAACGGTGAGATCTAACAGCTGTGTGAACGAGCTCGGGAACATAAAATCAGGAAGCTGCGACTTTAGAAAAGTATTTCTTTTAAATCTCCAAATATCACATCTGGTTGCATCAAGTTGTCATTATGACATAGTATTTAAGATGATTTAATGGGTTATTGCAGAATAAGAATCTTAGAGTTTGTTTAACTACTGTGCATTAAGAGAATGTAGCAATTTAAACGATGTTCTGACAAAGCAGATAGAAAGCTGTTCTTGATGTCAAACGACTATGTTATATACTGTTTTACTGTAGTCAGTATAAATATAGATATTCAAACATGGACAGAATATATTGAAAGACAAGAGTGAAAGCGGGGCTTTGTGATAGAAATTTAAAGCAAGCAGTGCACGCCAAGATGAAGGAGACGACTCAGCATTGGAAATTTATAAGGTGCATTGACTATGTGTGTGAATATGGGGATGTCATGAGACAATGTATCAGTTATCTACTGTCCCTTGTTAGCAAATCCCCTGACTGGCCTTTGCCAGCTAACAGGTCAGCCCCCAACTTGATGGTGAAGCTTCCTGGATTTGGAAAGTCTCCTGGCCTTGCTCATCTTCACACCCTCACACCCTTCCGTCTTCGCCCATCAGCGTGAACCTCTTACCACTGCCTCTCAGACATATGCATCATTTTTAATAGAAAATTGAGGTTCTATGTAGTTAGAACAATTTCAAACAACTTATGTAGGGCCAAAACCAAAATCCAACATCCCAGTTTTCCTGTCCATAGCTCTGTCTACCCCATCATCACATTCCTGTTGCCGCTTATGACAACCGTCGCAGTGCACACCAACAATACATGTTTTTCCAACCTGGAAAAGTACACAAAAGTCTTTCCATTGGCCTTTCTGTCCCTACAGTGAATGTGTTTTGCCTTAACATGCTTCTAACGTGCTAAGAACTCCTAAGGAGGGGGTTAAGTAAACAAACCATTTTGGTGAACAGTAGACTTTCAATGACTACTTAACAGTATCTTAAACAAAACAGAAGTTTAGTCCAGGTCTGGCACAGAGGCCCTGCTCGGTATTGTCCTCAAGGACATACGCTCCTCCAGCTCACTGCTTCATCATCCATCTTCACAGCAAGTCCACGTTCCTGGCAGCAGGATGCAGGAAGAGACCAAGAGGAAGAGGAGCAAAGAGCTGGCACCAACCGACTCCTAAGAATGATCCCCAGAAACTGCCATACAACACTGCAGCTTCCATCCCATTGGCCAGAACATAGCCTCCTTAGCCACATCCGGCTGCAAAGAACAGACCAGAAGATATCACTTTGTGCTCAGTCAAAATTCTACCATAATGAAAGAAGACAATGGAACAACAGACGTGCTGTTGACGGGGAAACGTGCATTTGCCTGTGGACTTTTTATCATTAACAAGATTCTTCTTTACTCACTGTTTCTTTCATTGGTCACAGACTCTACCACTAAAAATAGCACATAGGTTTTATCTCTTGAGCCAATTATGATTAATAGTTCAACCTGATTAATGATTGCTTGATTAATCATTAACCCTGACTAAGACTGCTCAAGAAGGAGTCTGAAACAAAGAGTGGTATCAGTGACAAAGAGCTCTACTATCCATTAGTGATGCCTGTAATGGGTACAGGAAGAAAGAGCAGGGCCTGAGACGCCTTCTTCTATATTTCTGTTCTAACTCTCTCACTTGGCATTCACTTTCAAATTAAGGTAATGGTTCTACAAGTCCAGCAGCATAATAATAACTAATGCTACCAACAATTTTGTGGCACATTACCCAGAACAATGTATGTGTACAGGTACTACTTCCATCCTAACAGCTCTCTTATGAGATAAGAAAGAAGTTTTATAATCCCTAGTTTGGAGAGGAAAAGGTTAAGTTTTAAGTAGAACAATGGGATTCGCTAAGGTTACCTAATAATAAGTGGCAGATCCAGAATTTCAATTTAGTTCTTTCTGCAACAAGTTTACAAAACCCGTGGAGACCAAGAACATTGACGTGATCCTGGATGCCAGCTTAAAAGCCCCCAGTCTGGATAATTCTCCTTTCCCTCAACAAAAATTACATTATCGTAGTTTTTCATCTAAGTTAACCCCACTAATGTTTACATTACCTGGTTTTCATTGATCCCATTCGCACTGCAATTAATATCACCTTTCCTGCTTGCATGCAAGCTCCACCAGCTGTAAAATCACAAAGTCTAAAGGGAGGCTGATTCCAATTGTCACTACATAGAATATTGCCCAAATGGCACACAAACTCCCGAATGGCTTCATACACCTAAAAATAGGATACACTGTGATACGCTCAAGCTTCATTAAAACACCTTCCCCCCTCAGCATTTGTATCTGTTCTTACATCCAGGTATTCGAATCTTGGTCTACTATATGGATACATATATGCTCTGTAACATTTCCTCCACTATGGAGCAAATTATATAAACTTTCAAAATAAGTCCAAACCTAGCAATGATCTTGATTTTTAATGGATTAGGGAAAAGAATAATTTGAAGGGGAAAAATTAAGGCAAATTCTATATTGCTTCTTCTTTTTCCCACATTGTAGTTACTGAAAACCTTTGATTAGACCTCTAAAAAAGACCACATATTCAACAATTTGAAGCAAAAGGTTAATGGTGTTGTTACAACTATTATCCCTTTTAAAATCATTATCCTCTTGGTTTTTATGGCTAGATTACCTTCACCTTTCGATGAACCCACTTCACCAGCTGTTTCCCTCTGTCATAAAGTTTGCTGAACATCATTGTAGGAATAGGATAAATGCCATGTTTAATCAATCAAGCCTACGGGAATCTGAGGCTTCTTATTACCACAACTGTAAAGGAAGTTTATTGCAAGTTTCTGTTTTGCTTTATAAATTGTCCTTAAGTAAAATACATACCTGATGCCAAGATACATGAATGTAAAAATGCAAGATGGTATACTACAAAACTCTGCATCATAAAGTTTGACAGAATGACAAATGAAAAAGCTAAAGACTACTGAGGAACACATACAGGCTGGCTTCCTTGATGAGCCAAGACCCACCAGCATCTCCGAACCTACCCACACCTGAATTCCCTGAGCCTTCACTCCACACCAACACAGCATGCCAAAAAACGAATGAAACATAGGACAGGTGCTTTTAACTTACACAGTGCTACATAGACAGACTCAACACAGTTCCAAATTTGATATAATGAAGATATTATTTAATCATAATGCAATAAAATATAAAATATAAAATTTAAAATTTACAATAAAAGTCCTGAAATACCACCATACATTGGGGACTAAAAAACACATTTCTAATTTAGTGATAAATGAAAGATTTGTCACTAAATGACAGCAAACATTAAAACTTGTAGGTTACAGCTAAATAAGTACTTTGAGGAAATTTTGCAGCCTTAATAAGCACTTAAAAAGATTGAAAATAAATGAATGAAATTTTCAACCAAGCCGACATAAAAAGGGCAAGAGAACAAATCCAAATAAGGTAGTGGAAAGAGAAAAGCATAATAGCAAAAACTCACACTTAAAAAAAAAAAATAGAGGTGAAAAACAAAACCAAAATCTAGTTCCTTGAAAAGACGAGTACTATTTATAAATCTCTAGCAAGACTGATTAAGAAAAAAACAAATCCACAAGTTAGCATAATTATAAATCAAAAAGAAATATAACTATAGACAAAACTTAATATACCTTATTTAACAAAACCAGTTATGTTAAATCTTTAAACAGTTTTGTACTAATATCTCTGAAAACTTAGATGAAATGTAAAATTTTCTTAAGAAGATTTTAATCACCAAAATGTCTCAAAAACAAATTCTCAATAAGCCAGCAATCATTAAATAATTTGAATCAGCAGTCTGAAACTATCTCTTCCCAACCAATTTTACAGTATAATTTTATTAAATCCACAAAGCGCAAAAATCTCCATTTCCTTTTTACAAAGTTTTTTTAGAATAAAAAAAGACCGAAAGCTCTCCAACTCAGTTTTTGGATGGTGTTATGACCCTATGCTGAGACCCATCAAAGGCAGTGTGAAAAGAAAATTAAAGACCCGATTCCTTTATAAGCACAAATGCAAAAATAACAGAATAGTATCAAGTCAAATCAATAGCGTATAAAAATAATATATCATGAGTAAGTTGGATTTATATAAGTAAGGCAAGGATACTTCAAAATTATAAAATCAACCAACACTAAGTATAAAGGACAAATGATATTATTATCTCAAAAATGCAGAAAAGTTGTAAATATAAACCTTTATTATAAAAGCTTTCGGCAGGATAGGAATAGAGAAAAACTTTCTTAACTCACTGATGACATCATTCTTAACATCAAACTTTGTAATGAGTCCCAATAAATTGTGGAAAAAGGCCAAGAATTCCCACTACTGGCACCATTGTGTAATACTATACTAGAAATCCTAGCCCATGAAATATGATAAGAAAGAAAAGCAAGAGGCTTAAGTAATGGTTTTAAGAACAAAAATGTCCTAATTTATATTAAAAAAATTAGTATTTGATTCAGGAGTCTACAAAATAAGGCCCATGGGCCAAACTAAGCCCATTGTGGTCCAAATCCAACCATGCTCATTAGTTTATGTAGAGTCTATCATCGCTTTTATCCCACATGACAGAGTTGAGTAGTTGCAACAGAGATTGTATGACCCTCAAAGACAGAAATATTTACCATCTGGCTCTTTCCAGAAAAATTCAGACACCCCGATCTACAAATTAAACAAATTAAACAGAATCTACAAACAAACTAGTAGAATGAATGAAAAAATTTAATATAGTTTCTGGGCTCAAGATCAATGTACAAAAAATCAATAGTATCTTTATATTCCAGCATAATCTACTAGAGAACTGTATTACAAAAAGAGAAATTATTCACCATAACAATAAATAAATAAGCAAACTATCAGGCACATAGAAAAATATGTCACATCTTTACAAAAAAATAAAATACTTGTGAAGAACATGAAATAAAAGTTGCATAAATGATGTACACCATTTACTGAATGTGAAGATACAGTACCATGTAGTAATAACAATATCAGCACAACAACATCTTTATCTAGTACTTCTGTGTGCCAGGCTCTGTTCTATTCTAAGATAGATTAGATAGATAGATCATAGATAATCAATAAAATCCATGAGAAATTTTAATAAGGAGAACAACATAGAAAGACTTGCCTTGCCAAAGATTGCAGTATACTAAAAAGTTATAGTAACTAAAACAGTGTAGTCCGGGCACAAAAATAGAAAAACAAACAAAGGAAATAAAATAGTGCACTTGGATTCATACGTATATGGAAATTTCATACATGATAAATGTGACATTAAAGAGCAGTAGGAAAAGGATAGGCAATTATGTGATTGATGCTAGTATGCTGACTGCCCGTCAAATTCAATCTTTTTGCCTGCCCTATAGAAAAGGATCTGGGCCTGTTAAATATTTTCCTGTCTGATGTCAGAATGTTAAGCTTTGCCAGTGGAGGGTGCTCTAGACACACTGCAAGAAGGAGTTCTGCTTTCTGGTTCTAGTGTGTTGGCTAGGCATGCTCCTAGTGCTCAACTTCCCTAGCACCAGGCTTCTGCAGCCAAGGCAGCTTCCCAGTGCACAGTGTCTCATGGCATTGTTTGGAAATAAGTGATAAATGTCCATAAACAAGGGAAATTAATAAGCAAGTGTCAGCTTAAGTATAATATGGATTACTCTACAACAGTGAAGATGAAAGACTAAATTAGTTCTGTATGTATCAACATGAATACGTCTTACAGTGTAAAAAAAAGAATGCTGCAGAATAGTATATATAGAATAATGCCATTTATAAAGATTTAGTGGAAAGATATATATATATACTAAAAATATAATAACATGGACTGGAAGGATATATAACAACCTTTAAAATTTTTTGCATAGAAATTTCTTTTTCACCTTACAGCTTTTATTTTTATTATTTTTTAAATTAATTTATTTTTTTCAGATGTACATCATAATATATTTCGAAGTCTGTGTAGATTACATCATGTTCCCCACCCAAAAACTAATTATAGACCATCACCTCACATGTGAGCCTAATCACCCCTTTTGCCCTCCTCCCCCTTCCCTTATGGTAACCACCAATCCAATCTCCAATGCTATGTGTTTGTTTGTCGTTGCTTTTATCTTCTACTTATGAGTGAAATCATACGGTACGTTTTATTTAGATAATTGTAGATTCACACGCAGTTGTAAGAATTAACACAGAGAGACCCCTCTACTCTTTACTCAGTTTCCCTCCAAGGTAACATTTTATAAAACTATAGTACATTATAACAATCAGAGTATTGACATCGATAAAATCCACAGGTCTAATTCAGACCACCAGAATCAAAAAACTGAACAGGTACATCACCACAAGGATCCCTTGTATTGACCTTTTATAACCACATCCAACTTTCTGCCTCCCCTTTCTCCTCATCGTGAACCCCTGGCAGCCAATAATCTGTTCTTCATTTCTAACACTTTGCATTTTCAAAAGTGTTATATAAATGAAATCATATGGTTCTGATTCAAAATGGTGATGAGGGACTATCCTAAGCTCACCTCCTCCCATGGATACACTGAGTCTATAGCTACATATGGAATAATTTCCTCTTAAAGAAACCAATAGTCTGGCTGAGTGATAACTATACATTGGGAAAATAGGAAGAAAATCACAGTGAAGCAGGTAGGAGAGGCTGGGACACAATCTCCTCATAATCTTACTCCTGACACAGTAACCCACAACTGGGAGGGAACTTGAAACCCAGAGCTTCTCCCTGAGGAGAGAAGGGTTCAAACACCACATCAGGCACCACAACTTTTAAGACATGCACTTGAGAGATGAGCCCCGAAAACATCTAACTTTGAAAACCAATGGGGCTCCCATCCTGAGACCCACAGGACTGTAGCAATCTGAGAAATACCTCTTAAAGCAGTTGCACACTGGGACTCACCTACCCCAGGGCTCAGGTCAGAGGCAGCCACTTGCACCCAGACTTAAAGTGAAGGAGGGTCACCTATTTATATTGAAACACCAGCCTGAAGGGTAGCCATCTACTTTAACACACACATCTAGCAGCCTGCTGGAACAGCCTCAGGGGAGGGAGGCTGGCAGCTGACATCTTTGCCCTTTCCCTTCACTGTGCTCCAGAGCACCAGTATCTCCTAGAAGGGAGGTTTTACACACATCGGGTAGCCCAATTTTTGTGGTGGCCACTGGAGGGACATCCCGATTACCTGGCTCTGGAGATTGGGGAACTTCTGATCCTGGTCCCATGGGACTATAATAATTGATGTCACCCAGAAAGGAGCTCATATCCCAACTGGCACTCCAATTTCTGAGACTGCTGCTGGGGGACACCCCATTTCCTGGCTCTGGTGACCAGCAGGGCTTCTGCTCTTGGAGGTTGCATAGGACTGGACCCTACAGAGAAAGAGTTCTTAAACAGCTACCACCCCGGGGCACAGCAAGAGGCAACACACCTAGGAACTCAGTCCTTCTGTGAAGGAGGACTATAAGCTAATCATCATGACTGCAGCCTGAGAGCTAGGCTTCTAATTAAACACAAATCCAGGGACTGACTGTAATCCTCTCCAGAGATGCAGGAGGGTGGGTGCTATAGTCCCACTTACCATCCGCCATGCTTCAGAATGCCAGTGTCTGCGAGAGATGAAATTTACACGTGTCTGTTGACCTGGTTTTTATGGCTGCTGCCCAGGGAACACCTCATCAAGACCTGGCTCTGGTGGCCAGGAAGCCTTGCAATCCTGGATTCCACAGGACTGTAGCAATCAGAGAGATGATTCCTGGCAGGACACCACCCCCAGGGCACTGCACAGACAACAGACTGAAGCATCCCCCCCACCCCATTCTTTCTGTGAAGGAGGCCTCTTTGTTTGTCCTAGAGGGGCAGGACTCAGGTTTGGAATACATCTAATGGTCTATGCAGCTGCTCTTAAGGAACATAGATTGCAGATACCATCATGGCACTCTCCCTCTGCCTTTCTCCAGCTCACTGGTATCTCCCAGAAAAGAGCTTATACATTCATCTGGAGCCTCAATTTTTGCAGCTGCTGGTGAAGGGAACCTGCCAGATTACCTGGCTCTGGTGGGCATCAGGGCTTATGCTTGCAGTCCCACAGGACTGTATATATTTGCATACTTTTAAAAGCTGCTGCCTGAAGGTCTGGCTTCCAGCCAGCCTGAATCTAGGTGCTGAGATTCTTCTCTTTGGGACACTGACAGGTCTTGACACATCCTCAACTACTGGGAGCTGTTAAAGATATAATAGGCTGCTTAGACAAGCACAAAGATTTGAGAGACAACCAAGAGCTAGTGCAGGATTGAATGACAAGTTTCATCTCCTACACAAGCCTTCTCCTTCAAGACTGGGACAGGTCACTGTTTTATCCACTGTATAGAAACCAACAGAGAGAGTCAAGCAAAATGAAGAAATAGAGGAATATGTTGAAAATGGAAGAACAAAATAAAACCTCAGGAAAAAACCTTACTAAAATGGAGATATGTAATTTACCTGATAAAGAGTTCAAATTAATGGTCAAAAAGATATTCACCAAACTGGGAAGAGAAATGAATGAACATAGTGAGAACTTCAACCAAGAGATGGAATATATAGGAAAATACTAAATAGAAGTCACAGAGCTGAAGAATACGATAACTGAACTGAAAAATACACTAGAAGTGTTCAACAGCAGATTAGATGAAGCAAAAGAAAAGATCAGTCAGATCAAAGACAAAGCAGTGGAACTCACCCAAACAGAGCAGCAAAAAGATAAAAGAATTTAAAAAGGGAAGATAGCTTTAGAGACTTATGGGGAAACATTAAACAAACACTTGCATTATGGTGCTCCCAGAAGGAGAAGAGAGTGAGAAAGGCGCAGAAATCTTATTTGAAGAAATAACGGCTGCAAACTTCATTAACCTAGGGAAGTAAACAGACATCGAGATCCAGGAAGCCCAAAAGTCCCAAAAGAGATAAACCCAAAGAGACCCACACCAAGAAACATTATAATTAAAATGTCAAAAGTTAAAGAGGAGGAGAGAATCTCAAAAGCAGCCAGAGAAAAAGAACTTGTTACATATAAGTGAATCCTCAAAAGAATATCAGCAGACTTTTCAGCAGAAACTTTGCAGGCCAGAAAAGAGTGGCATGATTTATTCAAAGTGCTAAAGGAAAAAACTTCCAACCAAGAGTACTCCATCTGGCAAAGTTATCATTTAGAATTGAGGGATAGATAGAGAGTTTTCCAGAGAAGCAAAAGCTAAAGGAGTTTATCACCACTAAACCAGCCTTGCAAAAAATATGAAAGAGACTTTTTTTTTTTTGCTGAGGAAAATTCACCCTGAGCTAACATCTGTTGCCAATCTTCCTCATTTTTTGCTTAAGGAAAACTAGCTCTGAGCTAACATCTGTGCCAATCTTCCTCTATTTTGTATGTGGGTTGCCACCACAGCATGGCTGATGAGTGGTGTAGGTCCACACCCAGGATCCAAATACATGAACCCAAGTTGCTGAAGCAGAGTGCACCAAACCTAACCATTACACCACAGGGCCAGCCCCCTCAAGAAACTTCCGTAAGCAGAAAAGAAAGGGCACTAATTAGAAACAAGAACACATATGAAAGAATAAGTCTCACTGGAAAGGTAAATATATAGTAAAGAAAGTTGATTAATCACTTATAAAGCTAGTATGAAGGTTAAAAGACAAAAGTAGTAAAAATAATTATGGTTACAATAATTAGTTAAGGGATACACAAGATAAAAAGATGTAAAATGTGGGGCCAGCCCAGCGGCATAGTGATTAAGTTCACACACTCCACTGCAGTTGCCCAGGGTTTGCAAGTTCAGATCCCAACTGCAGACATAGCACCACTTGTCAAGCCATGCTGTGGCAGCATCCTACATAAAATAGAGGACTACTGGCACAGATGTTAGCTCAGCAACAATCTTCCTCAAGCAAAAAGAGTAAGATTGGCAACACACATTAGCTCAAGGCCAATCTTCCTCACACACACACAGAAAAAGATGTAAAATGTGATAGCAAAAACATAAAATACAGGAGAGAGCAAAAATTTTGAGCTTTAAAATGGGATCAAGCTTAAGTTGTTATCAACTTAAAATGCACTGTTATAGATATAAGTTGTTTTATCCAAGCCTTATGGTAACCACAAAGCAAAAACCTGAAGTAAATATACAAAAGAGAAAGAAATGTCAGCATACCACTAAAAAAAAATCATTAAACCAAAAAGGAAGAGAGAAAGGGAAGAAGAAAGAAACAGAGTGGAACTACAAAAACAGCCAGAAAACAATTAACAAAATGGCAATAAAAACACACCTGGCAATAATTACTTTAAATGTAAATGGACTAAATTCTCCAATCAAAACACATAGAATACCTGAATGGATAAAAAAAGGACTCACCTATGTGCTGCCTACAAAAGACTCACTTTAGATGTAAGAACACACAGAGTGAAAGTGAAGGGATGGAAAAAGATATTCCATGAAAATGGAAACCAAAAGAAAGCTGTAGTACCTATGCTCAGATCAGACAAAATAGATTTCAAAGCAAAGACTGTAATAAGAGACAAAGAAAGGTGTTATATAATGATAAAGGGGACAATCCAACAAGCGGATATAACTTTTATAAATATTGAGGCATCCAGGGGCTGGCCCCGTGGTCGAGTGGTTAAGTTCGCGTGCTCCACTGCAGGTGGCCCAGTGTTTCGTTGGTTCGAATCCTGGGCGCGGACATGGCACTGCTCATCAAACCACGCTGAGGAAGCGTCCCACATGCCACAACTAGAAGGACCCACAATGAAGAATATACAACTATGTACCGGGGGGCTTTGGGGAGTAAAAGGAAAAATAAAATCTTTAAAAAAAAAAAACAAAAAAAATATTGAGGCATCCAACACAGGAGAAGATAAATACATAAAGCAAATATTAATGGACCTAACGGGAGAAATTGGCAATAAGATTAGGGGCCTTTAATACCTGTCTTATATCAATGGATAGATGATTCAGACAGAAAATCAATAAGGAAACACTGGCCCTAAACAACATATTAGATATATACAGAACCTTCGATCCAAAAGCAACAGAGTTCACATTCTTCTCAAGCACACATGGAGCATTTTCTAAGATAGATCGTATGTTAGGCAAACAAACAAGTTTTAAGAGGATTGAAATCATACCAAGCATCTTTTCTGACCATAATAGTATGAAATTAGAAATAAATTATACAAATAAAATTTGTATAATACATGGAGATTAAACAACATGTTACTGAACAACCAATAGGTCAAAGAACAAATCAAAAGAGAAATCAAAAATCCCTTGAGACAAAGGAAAATGGAAATGTAACATACCAAAATATATGGGATGCAGCAAAAGCAGTTGTAAGAAAGAATTTCAGAGCAATAAATTCTTACCCTAAGAAACAAGAAAAGTCTCAAATAAACAAACTAACTTTATGCCTCAAGGAACTAGAAAAAAGAAGAACAAACAAAGCCCAAAGTTAGAAGAGGGAAGGAAATAACAAAGACTTGAGAAGAAATAATGAAATAGAGACTAAAAAGACAGTAGAAAGATCAATGAAAGTAAGAGCTAGTTCTTTGACAAGATAAACAAAAGTGACAAACCTTTAGTTAGACTTACCAAGAAAAAAAGAGAGAAGATTCAAATAAATAAAATCAGAGAAAGAGGAGATGTTACAACTGATACCACAGAAATAAAAAAGAACCATAAGAGACTACTATGAACAATTATATGCCAACAAATTGGACAACCTAGAAAAAAATGGATCAATTCCTAGAAATATACAACCTACCAAGACTGAATAATGGTGAAATATAAATTCTTAACAGACCTATCACTAGTAAGAAGATTGAATCAGTAATCTAAAACTTCCCAACAAACAAAAGTCCAGAACAGATGGCTTTGCTAGTGAATTCTACCAAACATTAAAAGAAGAATTAATACTAATCCTTCTCAAACTCTTCCAAAAATAGAAATGGTGAGAACTCTACCAAACTCATTTTACAAGGCCAACATTGCCCTGATACCAAAACGAAAGATGCCACAACAAAAGGAAATAACAAGCCAAAATCCCTGATGAACACAGATGCAAAAGTCCTCAACAAAATATTAGCAAACCAAACTCAACAATACATTAAAAGAATCATACACTATGATCAAGTGAGATTTATTCCAAGGGTGCAAGTATATTTCAACATCTGAAAATCAGTCAGTGTGATACACCACATTAACAAAATGAAGGACAAAAATCATATGATCATCTCAATAGATGCAGAAAAAGCATTTGACAAAATTCAACATCCATCTATGATAAAAACTCTCAACAAAGTGGGTAGAGAGGGACTATATCTCAACATAATAAAGGTCATATATTTCAAGCCCATTCCCAACATCATACTCAACAGTGAAAAGCTAAAAGCTTTTCCTGTAAGATCAGGAAGAAGAAAAGGATGACCACTCTCACCACTTTTATTCAACATAGTATTGGAAATCCTAGCCAAAGCAATTAGGCAAGAAAAAGAAATGAAATGCAGGCATCCAAATTGGAAAGGAAGAAGTAAAACTGTCACTATTTGCAGATGACATAATATTATACATAGAAAACCTTAAAGACTCCATCAAAAAACTGTTAAAACTCATAAATGAATTTAGTAAAGTTGCAGGATACAAAACCAATATGCAGAAATCGGTGGCATTTCTATACACTAACAGCAAACTATTGGAAAAAGAAATTAAGAAAACAATCACATTTACAACCGCATCAAAAAGAATAAAATATCTAGGAATAAATTTAACCAAGGAAGTGAAAGACCTGTGTATTGAAAACTACATGACATTAATGAAAGAAATTGAAAAAGGCACAAATAAATGGAAAGATAGCCCATGCTCATGGATTGGAAGCATTAATATTATTAAAATGTCCAGACTACCCAAAGCAATCTACAGATTCAATGCAATCCCTATCAAAATTCCAATAGCATTTTCCACAGCAATAGAACAAACAATCGTATAATTTGTATGGAACCACAAAAGACCCTGCATAGTCAAAGCAATCTTGAGAAAGAAGAACAAAGCTAGAGGCATCAGGCTCCTTGATTCAAACTATATTACAAAGCTATAGTAATTAAAACAGTATGGTATTGGCAAAAAAACAGACACATAGATCACTGGAACAGAATAGAGAGCCCAGAAATAATCCCACACATATATGATCAAGTAATTTACAACAAAGCAGCCAAGAACATACAATGGGGAAAGGATAGGCTCTTCAATAAATGGTGCTGGAAATACTGGGCAGCCACAAGCAACACAATGAAATTGGGTCACTATTTTATACCATAATACACAAAAATTTACTCAAAATGGATGAAAGACTTGAACAAAGACCTAAAGCCATAAAATTCCTAGAACACAGGCGGTAAGCTACTTGACATTGGTCTTGGCAGTGATTTTTTGGATCTGACACCAAAAGCAAAAATAAATGAGTGGGACTACATCAAACTAAAATACTCCTGCACAGCAAAAGAAACCATCAACAAAATGAAAAGGTAACCTATCAAATGGGAGAAAATATTTGCAAATCATATATCTGATCAGGAGCTAATATTCAAAATATTTAAAGGACATACCCAATTCAATAGCAAAAAACAAACAATCCAGTTTAAAAATGGGCAGAGGATCTGAATAGACATTTTTCCAAAGAAGACATACAGATGACCAACAGGTACATGAAAAGATGCTCAACACCACTAGTGATCAGAGAAATGCAAATCAAAACCACAATGAGATATCACTTCACATCTATTAGAATGGTTATTTCAAAAAGAAGAAACAACAAGTGTGAGGATGTGGAGAAAAGAGACCCCTTGTGCACTCTTGTTGGGAACGTGAATTTGTACAGCTGCTATGGAAAAAAGGATGGAGGCTCCTCAAAAAATAAAAAATAGAACTACCAAATGATCTAGCAATTCTATTTCTGGGTACTTATCTGAAGAAAATGGAAATACTAACTCAAAAAGATAGATGCACCCCCATCTTCATTGCAGCGTTATTCACAGAAGCCAAAGATATGGAAACAACCTGAATGTTCTTTGAGGGATGAATGGATAAAGAAATTGTGGCATATGTATACAATGCAATATTATTCAGCCATAAAAAAAAATCAAATCTTGCCATTTGTGACAACGTGGATGGCCCTGAAGGCATTATGCTAAGCGAAATAAGTCAGACAGAGAAAGACAAATATCATATAATCTCTCTTATATGTGGAATCTAAAAAGAAAAAAAACCCCAAGCTCACAGATACAGAGAACAGATTGGTGGTTGCCAGTGGCTGGGGGTGGGGAGGTAGAAGAAATGGGTGAACTGCTTTTTTTTTTAGTTTAAATAAACTAAATGAAAAATTTTTAAATGATAAATAAATGTAATCATATGGTATGTAACTTTTTGCAATTGCCTTTTTTTCCACTCAGCATAATTCCTTGGCGTTATCATGTATATCAATAATGTGTTCTCTTTCATTGTGGAGCAATATTCCATGGTATGTGTGTGCCAGTTTGCCTAACCATTGACCTGTCAAAAGACATCCAAATTATTTCCAGTTTTTGGCTATTACAAAAAAATACTATGAGAATTCATGTACTGTTTTTCGTGGAAAAATAAGTTTGCATTGCTCCAAGATAAAAGCTCAATTTTCATGGCTAGGTAACATGGTAATTGTATTATTTCATTTTATAAGAAACTGCCAAACTCTTTTCCATAGTGGTTGCACCATTTTCCATTACCACCGGCAATGTCAGAAATCCAGTTTCTCCACATCCTCATCAGCATTTGCTGGTGTCACTATTTATTTTAGCTATTCTGATACATGTATAGTGGTATCTCATTGCTTTTTTTTTTTTCATTTTCCTAATGGCTAATAATGTTAAACATCTCTTCATATGCTTATGGTCATCTATATATCCTCTTTGGTAAAACATTTGGTTATTTTTTTCCCTGTTTTCTAATTGGATTATTTGGAATTTTTTTACTGGTGAGTTTAAGAATTATTTACATATTCTAGACACTAGTCCTTTGTCTGATATGTGGTTTGAACCATATATTTTCTCCCAGTCTGTATCTTTTCTTTTCATTCTCCTAACAAGGTCTGTCACAGAGCAAAAGTTTTTATTTTCAATGAGGTTCCATTGATCAACTTTTCCATTTATATGTCATGCTTTTGGTCTAAGTCTAATAATTCTTTGCCTGGCTTAGATCTCCAAGATTTCCTCCTAGTTTTTTCCTAAAAGTTTTATAGTTTTACATTTTACATTTATGTCCAGGAGTTAGTTTTTGAATGAAGTGTAAGATTTAAATCAAGGTTCGGGTTTTGTCTATAAATGCCCAATTGTTCCAGTACCATTTGTGTAAGAATCCATCCCCCCTCCATTAAATTGCTTTTTCATCTTTTCAAAAATCACTTGACAATATTTGTGTGGGTTTCTTTCTGAGTTTGCTTTTCTGTTCCTTTGATCTACATGTCTATCCCTCTACCAATACCACACAGTCTTTATAAAATTGTTACGATGGTGCTAGCTCGAGGTTAGCAGGGGAAGTTCGCCCTGTAGAGGGTAATAGAAGGACTTTGTTTGTTTATTGTTCTGTTTACTTTATATATAAAAGCATATCTCAAAGAAAACAGCAAAAGATCAACATTTGTTAGATCGGCTTGGTGAGTACACAAGTGTTTGCTTCATTGTTCTCTGAACCTTCTTTGCATTTTTAAACTTTAAAAAATATAAATCCAAATAGGGAAAAAAGAAAAGCAAATCTAAACAGAATTTGTTCAATAAATATTTTTACAGTGCCTACTACATGCCAGGCATCATTCTGATCTAGGAAAGAGCAGAAATGCAAGCAGATAAAAATCTCTTCTTTCTTCAAACTATTTCTCTTGGAAAGAGAGGGAAGGCGGAAAATAAATTAATGATAATGCCGTGAAAAAAAAAATAAATCAGGGGTCATCCTCGTGGCCAAGTGATCAAATTTGCACACTGCTTTGGCATCCCAGGGTTTCCCCAGTTCAGATCCTGGGCGTGGATACGGCACCGCTCACCAAGCCGTGCTGAGGGGGTGTCCCACATAGCACAACCAGAAGTACCTACAACCAGAATATACAATTATGTACTGGAGGGCTTTGGGGAGAAGAAGAAGGAAAAAAAAGACTGGCAACAGATGTTAGCTCAGGTGCAAATGTTAAAAAAATAAAATAAAATAAATCAATGATAATGAATTGGAAAAAGATGCATCTGGTAAGGGTAAGCAGGAGCACAATGTGGGTGCATTTTTAGATGGGGTGGTCAGGCAAGGCTTCTATGATAATGGAATATCAAAGACCTGAGTGAAGGAAGAAGAGAGCCATCTGGATATCTTGGGAGTTTTCCATGCAAAGACAAGAAAGCATAAAAGCATACTTGGAGTGTTTGTGAATGGCAAAGTGGCAAAAGGGAATGAAACACAATGAGCAAAGAACAGATGCAGATGAAATGCATGGGGGATTGGACATCACGTAGCGTTTTGCAGCCTATTAGAATTGTTGGCTTTCATTCTGCAAATGAAAAGTAATTCAAGGACTCTGAGCAAAGGAATAACAGTGATCTATTTACATTTTAAAGGGATCAATCTGGCTACTGTATTTAGAAAAGACTTTTAGAAGGAGAATGGAGGGCAGGGGTAGAATCTGGAAAAATAGTTTGGCAGGCAGAATTCTAAAGATCCCCACCAAGTATCTCATCCCGTTTATTCAGTCAAACACTAATCTAAATACAACTATGAAGAGATGTCACAGATGGAATTAAGTTTACGAATCTGCTGAGCTTAAAACAGGGAGATTATCTTGCATTACCCAAGTGGACTCAATGTAATCATAGGAGCCCTTAAAAGCAGAAAAGAAAGGCAAAAGAGTCAATAAGAGAGATGAGGCAGAAAGGGAGGTCAGAGAGATATGAAGTATGAGAAGACCTTGACCTGCCATAGCTGACTCTGAAGATGGAGAAAGGGCCACACACCATGAAATGTTGGTGGCCTCTAAAAGGTGAGAACTAGCCCCACTCAATAGTCAACAAGGTAACAGCACCCTCAGTCCTACAGTCACATGGAATTGAATTCTGCCAGCAAAGTGAAGGAGCTTGAAAGCAGATTTATCCCCAGAGCCTCTAGAAATAAATATAACTCTGTTGACACCCTGACTCCACCCTTGTGAAACCTGGAGCAGAGAGCCAGAAGAGCTACACTTTGCCTGGAATTCTGACCTACAGAATCACGAGATGACAAATGGATATAATTTTAAGCCATTAAATTTGTGGTAATTTGTTACAGCAACAATAGAAAACTAGTACAACTAGTTCACATATTATGTAATAATTTGGGTGAAAATTGATGGTGGCTTGGATGAAGGTAGTAGTGAAAATAATGAGAAGTAATTAGATTCTAGATATGTTGGAAAGAAAGACCTAACATAAATGGGATGTGGGATATGGGAGGAATAGGAGTCAAGGCACAATTTGGCCTGAACAAGTGGAAAGATGTTACTTCTTGATGGTTAAAATAGTAAGAGCAGGTTTGGGAATAAAGTTCAGGAAATCTATTTTGTACATGTTAGGTTTCAGAGGTCAAGTAGAGATGTCAAGTATCCATTGATTCTGTAGATTATAGCCACTATACAGATGTCTGGGGACATCAGCATACACACAGTATTTAAATTCACAGTACCAGATACAAGCTAGAAAATAAGTATAAATAGAAAATTTTAAAAGGACATTGAGATCAAATAGATCTGGATGCAAATACAGCAATTCTTTTTCTTAATGACATAAGTACTGTGAAGTAAATTTTCTCTTCTCTAAAATGAGGTTGATAAATCATGTCCACCTTCCTCTATCTGCAATTACAAAATCTAGAAAAACTCTAAAAACCAGAAGTCTTTTTTTCGTAACTCATTTGGAAATAAACATCACCTGCAAATATGAATTAGTTCAAGGTGGTTGGTAATGTTGTTGAAATCGCTATTTCATTATTGATTCTTTTTTTGATCTAGTTGTTTGATGCATTATTGAGAGATGGGATTTAAAAATCTCCAACTATGATTATGATTATGGAATTGATAATTCTTTCAGTTCTATCAAATTTTACATACTTATATTCTTTATTACTAGGTGCATACACATTTAGGATTATTATGTCTCCCTGATGAATTGACCAGTTTTTCATTCAGAAAAGTCTCTTCATTATCCCTACTAAATTACTTTGGCTTGGTATCTTTATCTGCTGTGGGTAAGATAGTCTCTCCACCCTTCTTATGCTTGCCATTGCATGGTATTTGTTTTTTCACCTATTTACTCTCAACTGCTCTGTGTCTTTATATTTAAAGCATGTCTTTTGTGTACAGAATATAACTGAATTTCACTTTTTAAAAAAATTTTTTTTAAGATTTTATTTTTTTCCTTTTTCTCCCCAAAGCCCCCCAGTACATAGTTGTATATTATTCGTTGTGGGTCCTTCTAGTTGTGGCATGTGGGACGCTGCCTCAGCGTGGTTTGATGAGCAGTGCCATGTCTGCGCCCAGGATTCAATCCAATGAGGCGCTGGGCTGCCTGCAACAGAGTGTGCGAACTTAACCACTCGGCCATGGGGCCAGCCCTGAGAATTTCACTTTTTTATCCATTCTGACGCTCTCTTCCTTTTGAGTGTTTAGATCCTTTACACTCAATGCAATAATGGATCCTTTGGATTTAGGTCTTCTATCATACTAATTTTTTTCTGTTTATTACCTCTTTATTTTTGTTTGTTCTGTTCCTCCTTCTAGTCATGTTTTGGATTATTTGCCTACTTTGTTAGAATCTAATTTTAATTTATCTATTGACTTTTAAGTTAAATATTTTTCATTTTTAGTAGTTGTTATAGGGGTTAAAATACAAATCCTTGATGTTTCAGTCTTTTAGAGTTAATATCGTACCAGCTCACATAAATTATAAAAAGCATGCAACGGTATAGGTGCATCTACCCCTTCCTCTATCCTTTATGCTGTAAGTTTCATGTATGCCTACATATGTTTTGAACCCCACAAGACAAAAATAATTTTTGCCTTAACTAGTCATGTGTATTTAAAGAAATTAAGAGCAAAAAATTGTCTTTTATATTCATTCTCACATTTCTTTATTCTTTTACAATTATCAAAATTTCTTATTTTTTCCCTTCAGCTATAGGACCTTCCTTGAACATTTCTTCTAGTGCAGATCTGCTGGTGAAGAATAATCATATTTTTCTTTTATCTTAAAAAAATTCTTAAAGAGATGATGAATACAGAACTCTGGGTTCACAATTTTGCTCTTCCTCATACTTTAAAGACATTATTCCACCATCTTCTGCTCTCATTGTTTCTGATGAGAAGTCAGTTGTCTTGCCAGCCATTTTTCTCCTTATATAATGTGTCAGTTATCTCTGGATACTTTCAAGATTTTTGTTTTATCTTTGATTTTCAGCAAATTACATTGATGAGACAAGGCTGAGTTGCTTGAACATGTAAATTTACATCATTCACCAAATGTGGGAAGATTTCAGTCATTCTTTCTTCATGTAGTTTTTTGCCCCTTTGTGTCTCTACTCTCCTTCTAGAACTTCAATTAACTGGATGTTAAATCTTTTCCTGGTGCCCATATATCTCTGAATATTTGTTCTTTTTTAAAATCTCTTTCCTCTTTCTTCTTCAAATTAAATAGTTTCTATTGGTTTATTTACAAGTCCACCATTATTTTCTCTGTCTTCTTCACTCTGTTGCTAAGCCTATACAGTGGATTTTCCAGATACGGTATTTTTCAGTTCTAAAATTTTCATTCATTATAGTTTCCATTTCTCTGTGGAGACTTTCTATCTTGTCATCATTGTGGATAGTTTTATGTAACTGTGGACTATACATGATCACAATTACAATAGCTGCTTTAAAATCATTATCTGTTAATTCCAGAATATGGATTATCTCTGGGTCAGTATCCATTCATTGTCTTTTCACTTGAGTATGGGTCTTGTTTACCTGCTTCTAAGTATATTCAGTAATTCTGAAATATTATAGACATTATGAATGATACAGTGTAGAGTATGCAGCTTCTGAAATCTTTATCTAAACTGTATTATTTGGGGGTAATTTTTTTTTTTAGCAAACAGCTCATGTAACTGAATTGAAACTACAAACTCTGTCTCCTCTGAGGTGTGCAGGAGTGTAAATCTTTTAGCCTCAGTTTAGCCTTTGTGGTTCAGGGGTTAGGCAAACATTAAAACTTTATATACAGAATTTTGGGTTGCTCTTTTCTGTTTTTTTGTCCTTTTCTGGACATCCACTTCACTTTCCAGCTTCAAGAGAGTTGGACTGTGAGTTTTCTATCTAAATTTTAGACAGCTCCCCAACATAGCCTCCACTGGAAACTTCCCTCAAGCTAGAAAGGCCATAAAATATGGAATACTCACTCAGTCTCATTCTGTTGTTCCAAGAGTCAACTCTGCCTCAGTTTCTGCCTGGTTTTATGATCTCCCCATTGCCTTCACAGTTTCCAGAAATACTTTATTATGAGTTTATAGTTGTGTTCTACAGGACAATTCATGCAATAAAAGCTACCTCTATAACAATAACTGGAACCTCCATAAAACCTGATATAACTTGAAATTCATTTGGTGGCAAACCTGACCTGAACTTGTATGTGCCTTTTGTAGTCTTTATTTATAATACTTAGCATGACTATTTATATTTATCACTTAAGAAATATTAATGGATTTGCTAATGGGGCACTTCCCTAAATCCTGATGGTTGTGTTTTGTAATAATCAGTATATGCATGGCATTACACTTTTAAAACTATGGAAAATCAATAATTCCAAGACACAGTGCCCAAAGGATATAGATAAGTGATTGAGAAGTTGTATCTAATTCATATAATGCTTTTAGGAAAAATAAAATAACATATATAAAAAGAAATGTTAGTGCATAATTCACAATAGGTACACAGTAAACCATAATGTCCTTACCCCATTAAAAATGACCCAGAAGGCAGTGGCACCAGTTGGAACCAGACAGATAAAGGCATATTTATAGTCCTTCTTACCAAATTACAGTTCTTATTTCTTTGGCAAAGTGTCCAATCACAATATATCCAATAACTGTCAAGGTTTTAGATTCTCAGATTTCCATTGTCTGCCTGCTTGGTGGCTGTTTTGGTTATTTCTGGATTTCCCAACAACATGTGGTGTAGATAAACAATAGATAAATTAGATGTGATTGTACTCAGTATGCACACAATAAATAAATGAAACTGAAAGAGGGGAGCGAGAAAGAAATAAAAAGTCAATTATTATATTTTTAATGGCTTATGCTAATCATAAAATATTTAAATTTATTGAATATTTATGATAAACTGAAATAAAATGTAATATGCCTATATTTTTTGCCCAGATGCTAGGAGGAAGATATCATTATTATTTTCAATTTATGTATGAGGAAAACTGAGCCTTGCAGACATTGGTGACGCTAACAATTTACACAGCTGGGCGCTGAGTGAGGATCCAAACTCAAGCAATCTAATTCCAGACCCTACTCTCTTAATCCTCACCCTGTGAAGTAGGCATTATTTCCTTCATTATTAGATATAATACTATTCTCCTCCTTATCATAACATGAGGAAACAGAAGCTTAGACCAAACTGGACCAAATTCACCAGCCTAGGAAGTGTCGATTCTATGACTCAAATGAGAATGTTGTTAAAGTTCCCATTATTCCCATTGCACCTGCTATGCTCCAAAACTCAAGCAACACCAGTGGGGGAGTGGGAGAAGAAGAAAAAGCTTGAAATATTAGTTACTCAGTAGACACTGTGATTGGGAGTGGAACAGACCTTCAGAAATGTCAATAGATTATACATTATTAATCAATTTATCAAAGTCAATAATTTAAAAATTCAATCATTTCAACCACTGAAACATAGGTAGCAAACACCACAGTCACTAAAACTGTTTTTTACACATTAAATTTCTACCCTCCACTAATGAAGTATGCCTTCAATTCATCTGGTTCTAATAGTTTTCTCTAGAGAAACAGGATCTGGAGAGGAGTCTCTGGAGAGGAGCAGTGATGTGCAGGGAGGCAGCCCCAGTTACTGATTCACAATCTGCAAAGCTGCTTCCTTCAACTGCGACATCATCTTTTAGTATCCTTGCATTCCACTCCAGGTAGAAATTTAATTTTGGGGAAAAGAAATGTTCAAAATAACTTTAGGCATTTTATTTTCTTTAAAAAGTAGTACATGCTTACCATAGCTTTAAGAAAAGAGAGAGACCTTTGACAACACTAACACCCAAAGATAACCATTCTTGACTATCAAGTACATTTTTAAAATTGAAAGAACCCCCAGAGAACTGTCATAAAATTGCCTCAGTCATGAGACTTGCTTAGACCTCAGCAATGAGCCATGAAAGGACATGGGATTTTAGGGGGCAAAGGGTGAGTTTGTGATGTAGAAATAGAGTTTGACCTCCAAATAAAGTGGTTAGCAGTCTAACTACTGTGTACAAAGCTTGTATTCAATGTCCAGTGGGCCAACCCGAACTGCCAGCTCAGAGTCTCTGAAGATTCTGGACAGAGAATCAATGTCAAATGAATGGAGCTTTCTACTCAAGCATTTCTCTGGATGATGACATGATCCCATGCAGCAACTGGAAGTACTGGGATAGCTTTGAAGCCTCTAGAGAAAGGCATCTATCGAGTTTCAGTTATGGGTTTAAGACCCTGTTCAAGCAGGCTGAATTTCAAAGCCAGCTGTGGGCAAGCATGCATGAACCCAGTTATTTGTAGATTACCACTGAGAGCTGAACAAGGAAGCTGAGCTTCAGAGACCAGCGCAAGATTTGAGGCAGGAGAATAACTCTTGGATATGTTGAATAGTTGGTCTGGTTCAGATTCCTGATCTGGCCAGCCGTGGTTCTCTAGGCTCAGCAACTGAATAGGACTGAGTCTACAGGTTGAATATCCTTTGTACCCAGAGTTGAGTCATGCTAAAGGAACTAGTAAAACTCTTGTTGCCACCTCGTAAGTATTGAGAATGGGTCAGTCTTGCTGTATTCCCAAATTCCCAAAGGTTGTTATCAGGTATCGATACTTCCATACTAACCATACTAGGTTAAGGCTGTCCTGGAGAGTAAGAGTTGGTTAAAAGTGATCAAAGAGCATCTCATTCAATATGGCAAACAACACACTTTATAAACTACCAATTTATCCCCCCAAAAATCCTACTGAGGTGATAAAAGCAAAATAAAAATAATAATAATTTGATAGAAGCACTAACAAGCTGAGAACTTTTCCACAAGAAGACCAGAAACATTGGACATTATCTACAGGACATAAAATAGGTGAGGCAGATCTGAGGTTGAGACCAAACAGAGTTGCAACCTAATCCACTAGGATGTGGCTGAAGGAGTGAGTAATAGTTTTTGCCAGAGAGGCCCCAAAATCTTCAAGTACAGAGTCAGCAGGGAGGAGCAGGCTGCCGGCTCTTGGTGGACTCCTGGCATGGGGATTGAAGCCAAACAGAGATATGGGGCAGTTTCCAGACAACTTCAGGACACCACAGTGGATGTGTGAGCCTATGCACCCTGCAGGAAACTGCCCTGCAGCTCCTCATCCTACTAGGACTTCACAGACAACACTCCCATTTATGGTTGGGGGAGAGCGAGCCACTGTTGCTGAGGAGCTCTATGTCAGCTACTGATGTTGACTCTTCTAGCCATTCATATAGAGCTATATACAAGAATCACCAGGCCTTTAAAGAAAAATAATGCCATGAAAATGAGGAGTCACCCTGTAAAAGCGAAACAATTGGTTCCCCCAGGAAATAGCATTAATGCAGGAAGAGAAGAAAATGTTGCCAAAAATGTAAATATTCCTTGTGATGTTAAAGACAATGTTGCACCCAAAGAATAAGAGCAGGCTGGTAAAGAGGTACCATTAGAAACTAAAAAAAGGGGGCTGGCTGGGTGGCGCAGCGGTTAAGTGTGCACATTCTGCTTCTGGGTGGCCCGGGGTTTGCTGGCCCGGATCCTGGGTGCAAACATGGCACCGCCTGGCACTCCATGCTGTGGTAGGTGTCCCACGTGTAAAGTAGAGGAAGATGGGCATGGATGTTAGCTCAGAGGTAGCCTTCCTCAGCAAAAAGAGGAGGATTGGCAGTAGTTAGCTCAGGGATAATCTTCCTCAAAAAAAAAAAAAAGAGAAACAAAAAAAGTTAGACAAAAATATGATTAGCATAATATAAAACACAGTGGGAGACAGAATAACAAAATCTACCTACACTCAACCACTAAAGTAGTAAATTAAAAGCCCAATTTGCGAATGTAAAGCAAAAGACAAATGAGATACAAATTCTACAAGTTGAATTTTCGACTAAATTCTTTCAGAGTTTTCAGAACTAAAGTGACACCTGAACACTAAAAAGGGATGCTGAAAGAAGCCACATATTAATAGATTTATCAGCTATTGTTTCTGAATTCATGAACTACTAATTCATACTACTACTAACTTCTAAAATAGTAAAAACTAGTTTATTAAAAAAGAAAGAGATGGGCTGGCCTGGTGGCACAGCGGTTACGTGCACATGTTCCACTTCAGTGGCCCAGGGTTCACCAGTTTGGATCCCGGGTGCGGACATGGCACCACTTGGCAAGCCATGCTGTGGTAGGCATCCCACATATAACGTAGAGGAAGATAGGCATGGATGTCAGCTCCGGGCCAGTCTTCATCAGCAAAAAGAGGAGGATTGGCAGCAGATGTCAGCTCAGAGCTAATCTTCCTCAAAAAAAAAAAAGAGAGAGAAATAAACTTCTGCTGAATTTGTCATAAAATGCTAAATACTAAAACATAATGAAGATATGTCTATGTTATTCTGAAGAAAACATTGCGAACCTTGAATTCTTTAATAAGCCATATTATCATTTGCACATGAAGACAAACTAAGCATTTCTTGTGCTGTGCAAGGACTCAGAAAATATAACAACAAATTTCTCATTTCTGAAAAATAATATTACTCAATTATATACTCCAGCCAAATAACAAATGACATGTATATATCCAAAAAAGTGAAAAACCTAAGATAAACAAACTAAAGAGAAAAGCAGTCAGTAAACCCGAGAGCTGCATGAAAACAAGGGTGAAAATGCATTTCTAGAATTTAATGCAACTGCTCAGAATACATACTTTTAAACATGAGGCATAATAATTTTTTTTTTAATTTTTTCATCTGAAGCTAAAATTAAGAGTGATTTTTAAAATTACAGATATTATCAAAAGCTGGGTATGGGGAGCAGAAGAAGACAAATAGAAATTTTTAGAAATGTTAATGTTCTTTTATATTTATATTCTATTACAGATACTGATATGATAGAAAAATATAGGCTCAGAAACGCTTACCAAATTTTGGAGGTAGCTTTTGGGAAGAAGAAACTGAAAGAGAACAGGGCGCTTTCTAGGGTGCTGATTACACAGTGTACTCACTTCGTGAAAATTCATCACACTGCACACTTTTGATTTGAGCAACTTTCTATATGTATGTTATACTTTAATTAGAACTTTAAAAAAAATTGATCTTAAACTCCAGTAACTAATAAGTAATTATAACAGAGTTGCATGATTCAAGGTTAATATACAAAAGTCAATCGCATTCCTACACACCAGCAATGAACAAGTGGAATTTGAAATGAAAAACTCAGTATCCTTTACATTTGCACCCCCCAGAAATGAGATATTCAGGCATAAATCTAACACAATATGTTTAAGATCTACATAAGGAAAACTACAAAATCCTGAACAACAAAATCAAACAAGAACTAAATAAATGGAGAGAGATTACATGGTCATGAATAGCAGGGCTCAGTATTGTCAAGATGTCAGTTCTTCCCAACTTGAATCATAGATTCAATGTAATCCCAATCAAAATCCAAGCAAAGTGTTTTGTGAATATTGACAAACTGATTCTAAAGTTTGTATGGAGAAGGAAGAGACCCAGAATAGCCAACACAATATTAAGGGAGAAGAGAAAAGTTGGAGGACTGACCCTACCCTACCTCAAGACTTACTATACAGCTACAGTAATCAAGACAGTGTGGTACTGGTGAAAGAATAGACAAATAGATCAACAGACCAGAATAGAGAGCCCAGGAATAGACATGCATACATATAGTCAACTGATGTATGACAAAGGAGCAAAGGCAATTCAATGGAACAAAGATAAATTCTTTAACAAATGGTACTGGAACAACTGAAAATCCACATGCAAAAAAATGCACCTAGACACAGAGCTTACACTCTTCACAAAAATTAATTCAAAATAGATCATAGACCTAAATGTAAAACACACAACTACAAAACTCCAAGAAGACAACATAGGAGGAAACCTAGATGACCTGGGCTATGGTGATGACTTTTTCGACACAGTACCAAAGGCACGATCCAGGAAAGAAATAAGTTGGATTTCATTACAATTAAAAACTTCAGCTCTGTGAAAGACATGTCAAGAGAATGAGGAGACAAGCCACATCCTTCCTAGGAGAAAATCAGATGCAAAGAACAATTTTCTAAAATATAAAGAACTCTTATCATTCAACAGTAAGAAAACAAACAACCCAATTAAAAAATGAGCCAAAGACCTTAACAGACATCACACGAAAGAAGATACATAGATAGCAAATAAGCATAAAGATGTTCTACATCATATGTCACCAGGGAAATGCAAATCAAAACAACAATAAGATATTACTACAGTCCTCTTAGAATGGCCCAAATCCAGAACACTGACAATGCCAAATGGTGGTGAGGTGGTGAAGCAACAGGAACTTTCATTCATTTCTGGCGGGAATGAAAAATGGTACAGCCACTTTGGAAGACACTTTGGGAGTTTCTCACAAAACTAAACATATTCTTACTATATCATCCAGTAATTGCATTCCTTGATATTTACCCAAAAGAATTAAAAACTTCTGTCCACACAAAAACCTGCTCTTGGAAGTTTATTCATAAGTGCCAAAACTTGGAAGCATCTTGGTTTAGAAGCAAGCAAGATGTCCTTCAGTAGGTGAATGGATAAACAAACTGTGGTACATTCTTAAAATGGAATATTATTCAGTGCTAAAAAGAAATGAACTATCAAGCCATGATAAGACATGGAGGAACTTTAAATGCATATTACTAAGTGAAAGAAGCCAACCTGAAAAGGCTACATACTGTATGATTTCAATTATACGACATTCTGGAAAAGGCAAAGCTATAAAGACAGTAAAAAGATGAGTGGTTGCAAGGGGTTGGGAGGGAAGGAATGAATAAATGGAAAACAGAGGATTTTTAGGGTAGTGAAAATACTCTGCATGATGCCATAATGGATACGTATCATTACACTTTTGCCCAAACTCATAGAATATACAACACCAAGAGTGAACCCTAATGTGAACTCTGGACTCTGGGTGATGATGATGTGTCGGTGTAGGTCCATCTATTGTAACACATGTACCACCCTTGGTGGAGGAAGTTGATAATGGGGGAGGCTGTGCATGCCTGAGGGTGGGGGTGTATGGGAAATCTCTGCACCTTCCTCTCAATTCTGCTGTGAACCTAAAACTGCACTAAAAAATAAAGTCTTAACAAAATGATCTCAATGCCTGGAAACAAGATTAGAAATTCCAAACTGTTGTAGGTAACAGGGAACAAAGAAAATTTGATCGACCAATCAAAAGTCAAAAAAGGGACTAAAGGAACAAGAGAAATAGAGTAATTAGAAGATTGTAAAATAGGATAACAAAAAAAACCAGTGACCACAATAAAGGCACAAGGGTTAACGTCACGTTTCAAAAGTAACCAATCTTTTCTAATTAAGTAAAAAAGCAAAACCCAGCTCTATGCTGTTTAAAACAGAAGCACTAAAACAAGAACAGGCATATCATTTCAAAATAAGGAAGAGATGACGACATGCCAAGTAAATACTAACAAAAAGAAAACGAATGGCAACACCCATATCAGACAAACGCAGAAGGCATGAAACAGTGTTTTACTCAGGTCAGCCAGGAAGACAGAAACCACGGTAAATATTTTCGATAGAGGGAATTTAACGCAGAGAACTACTTATAGGTGTGGAGTTGCTGAGATATCAAAACGGGGAGAGGATGTGGTGACATTAGGCTAGAGAGACAAAGGAAGGAGGCAATGTCTCCAGTGCCGAAGGATGCCAGGGTCACTGGAACCTCTGTGGGCAGTTGGTGGAAGTTGGAGTCACGAGGAGCTGCAGCCCAGAGAGGAGGCAGAAAGGAAACTGGATAGTACCCTGGCTTTTCTGTTCTTCCCCCTCCAAAGCTCCCCGCTGGCCAAACCCATCTGAAATCCAGCTGACAGGGGAGACATTTCTCTAGCATGTGCCTCCCTGGATTTTTAATCCCCTATCTAAACTATTCTAAATTGATAAGCCATGCAATAATACTTTAACTAAAATCTTAATGAAACATAAGTATTTACTTATGTATTTATCCAACAACAAAATATGTCCAAAACTTACCAGTGTAATACTGTGATATATAAGATTTAACACTAAAGACTTTTGGAATATATCTCCTTAATGCTTTACAATAAAATTACTTTGCATCATTTGCAACAATTTTGATTCCAGTGAGCTTGTAGGAAATAGTTGTCTCATGAATACTTTCATTTAGCTACTTAAGTTTATTTTAAACAAAACTGTCGGTCTTCTAACAAAGGATAGTTCCTACTTTGTAAAGGCATTCTCTCATTTTGTGTTCATTTGACAAATATTTACAGAGATATCAGTGATACAGACATAAATAAGCAAATAAAGAAATAAATAAGACCAAAATCCCTGTCCTTGAGAAAGTTAAATTCTGTTTTGGAGATAGACAGCAAAAATAATAAGCAAAATAAATAGTAAGTTAGACAATGATAAGTTCTATAGAGGAAAAATTAAGGCAGATAAGGATAAGGTAATATTTTAGATGAGATGACAAGTGAAGATCTCACTGACAAGGTGATTGGAGGTGTTAATAAAGTGAGGAGAGGAGCCATGAGGATCCAGGGGAGAGAGAGCATTCCAGAAAAAGGCCACCCCACCTTGAGAGGCCCTGGGGTGGACCAGGCCTGACGGGAGCAGGCAAATTCTTCCTGTGAACTCAAACCATGACTTCTTGGATTCACAAGGTCATCTTTTCCCCTGAGACATTAGCTTTGGGAGGATGTCACATGTAAAATACACACAGAACACACACACACACACAGACACAAACACACACACACACACATGTGCTCACACTAAATTTGTTTAATTTTACACCTTATTATTATGTGAGTATATTTTTTGGCATTTTATCAGTTCTAACATAGAAGGTATTATATTTTTTGTTTTTTAATGTAATGTTACAGTTAAAAATCAAACTAATGATTAAAATACACTTTGAATTATAATGGTGTTTTCATATTACGGCAGGGAATTTATCTTTAAACTAATAAGGATTATAATTTTCATTTTCAAAAGACATGTTAATTATTTCAAGCGGAGATTTTAAAAGAAGTTGATTGTGTTTACATTTCTGCCAATGTAAGTTTAATATTTTCAATTAAATATTTTAATTAGCTGCTCATAAGGTAGCTTTTCAAAAGACACAATCATTTTCGAGAACTTGAGACCTCCAAACACCATCTTAAAATTCAATTAGTTTATAATGCATTTTGAATAAATTATAGTTTTAAGGACAGCTCTTTTAGAAGGCTAAATAAGATTAGCTTAAACAATTAAAATCCTCTAACCTATGTAGCTAACGTAAATGCAAAATTTATTTATTTTTATTATGAAATATTTCATACATACTAAAAATAAATAACAAAGGTATAAGGTATAAAGATAATCGTAAAATACTCATAAATCTTCTACAAAAGTTAATAGAATGTTAGCAATACTTCAGAAGCCCCCCATATGTTGTAAACTCTTTCCTCTCTATATGACCTCCCCTCCCTCTCTTCCATTGCCTCTCAGGGTAACTAGGCTTCTAAAATTTGTATGCATCATTTTCTTGTTTACTGTCATAGTATATGAATCCCTCAACAATATATTATTTACACTTTATATGCCTTCGAGTTTCATATAAATGATATTATGCTGTATGGTTTTGCTGCAACTTGCTTTTTTTATTTAACACTATCATGAGACTTATACTGAGAGATATATATAGCTGCACTCAACTCATTTCCATTGTCACACAGGTTCTATTGTATGAATATACCATAGTTCATTCGTTTTCCTATCAATGGACTTTTGCTTATTTTCAAAGCTTTGCTCTTACAAATGTTGCTGCTATGAACGTTCTTAAACACATCTCAGTGCACTGGGTACTGGCATATTTGTACTGATAAGCTTTCTGTTTTTCTTACTGATTTTAGAAAGCTTTTGTAAAACACACATTTGATACTGACTGAGAGTTATATGCTTTGAAATTAGCTTCTTCCCTGTTTAAACCTTATAATGAATAAATTTTTTTTATTTTAATGTTTTTGAATTTCTCTATTTAATCACCCTTATTTCCTTAGTTTTATTTAAGAAATCCTTTCCTGCTCAGAGATCAGGGGGGTGTGTGTGTGTGTGTGTGTGTGATTTTAAAATTTTGTCTGGTCTTAGAATCCATCTTATTCTAGCTTCATAAAATTACCTTTGCAGTGTCTCATCTTTTCTGTTTTATGGAAGAAGCTGTATAACAATTATTAGTTACTTGAAGGTTTCATAGAACTCACTGCGGAATTTTTCAACTACTGATTTGGTCTTTTAATTAATTGGTTACAGGACTATTCATGTAATCTATTACTTCTTGAATGTCGCTGCTTCCCAACTTTTGTTATGACTCTAGTATAACCTTGATTCAAAAACTAGACACAGATCGAACGCCCATGTGCTGACGTGCACACACACACATACACTGTCAGCTGTTCACACTTACAAACATAGATTTAACAATTGTAAGGTACTGGCAAATAAAATTTAACGATTTTTTAAAAAATACAGTTTGGCCAATCATGATTTAGTCAGGAATGCAACTTTGATTCAACATTAAGAAATATGTTAGTGGAATTAATTACAAAAACATATTAAATGGAAAAAATCATATGATCATCTGAATAGACTCCTAAAGCATTTGGAAAAAGATGGAACACTTGTATTCTAATAAAAACAAAAATATCTGATGCTAAACATGGCATAGTAAAACAACTTTCTTAACTTGATCAGGAACAGATGATAAATAGTAAAAACCTACAACAAATACTACAATCATGAAACCTTAGAAGCATTCTCATTAAAGTTTTGGAAAAGGGGCCAGCCCGGTGGCATAATGGTTAACTTCACATGCTCTGCTTTGGTGGTCAAGGGTTCACAGGTTCAGATCCTAGGCATGGACCTACACACCACTCATCAAGCCATGCTGTGGCAGCCTCCCACATAAAATAGAGGAAGACTGCCATAGATGTTAGCTCAGTGACAATCTTCCTAAAGCAAAAAGAGGAAGATTGGCAACAGATGTTAGCTCAGGGCCAATCTTCCTCACTAAAACAAAAAAAAAAGTTTGGGAAAAGACCAACTATCCTCTTTTACCTCTATTATTCATTACTGAACTAAGAGTATTATCCACTATAAGAATATTAAAAAAAAAAAAGTACTAAATTTAGAATGGAAAAGATAAAAATATCTCTTCCTACATTGATATGATTCTCTCCCTAGAGAATCTAAGAATATCATTCAGTAAATTTTAGAAAACTCATAAAAGAGTCATATAAGGTACTAGTTTAGAAAATCAATAAATAAACATCAGTAGCTTTGAGGGTTTTTCAAGACACTTGACATTACACAATGAAGAACTGTGATCCCTAAGAGATTGAAAACTCACAATGTAAACCCTGTGATTTTTGCAGCTTACTGCCTGAATAGAGTTTCTAATTCAGAGAGCAGGAAGAAGGGACCCAGGAGAAAACAGGCAAACTTTCTTATTTGAAGAGGCAGAGCTAAGAGTCTAGTGGGGACCAAGGTGGCCAGAGTTTACAGAATTGAGTAACAGAGAGAAGAGAGCATCACAGGGACAGAGCTACGGGGAGCTCCTCATGGACTCAGCTTAGTACTAATTGGTGCACGTGTGTGAAGAAACTACTTAAGGCTGAGTAAAGAATCAGCTGGAAGTATTAGAGGTAACAGGGGCTCTCACAACAGGTACTCACACAAGACTGAAAATAATGCCCGTCCCCAGTGGCCAGACTGGAAAACCTCATGATTCTCAAGGCACTGGGTAAGAGTATTCACAGGGCGCTGCCTCTGCAGTGGGGAATAATTAGCCATAGACTGACCTTTGCTCCAGTCACTCCTAACAAATCTTAAAACTGTGAGATAGGAAACAATCAAACTCTTTCCAGATAACTTAACTGCATCCCAGAACAGAGCTCAAGAAGATCTACAGGAATACAAAAATAACCAGCATCCCAAAAAGGTAAAATTCACAATGTCTGGCATCTAATTAAAATTACCATGCATGCAAAGAAGCAGAAAATTACAACCCACAATAAACAGAAAATCCAACCAAAACCAACCCAGAACTAACATGGATATTACAATTAGCAGATAAAGACATTAAAACATTTATTATATCTGTATTTCATATATTCAAAAAGTTAAACAGAAACAGAAGATATAAAGAAGACTCAAACTGAAGATCAAGAGATGAAAACTACAATGTGTGAGCTAAAAAAGTACACTAGATGGGATTAATGGCAGGTGAGACATTGCAGAAATAAAGATTAGTGAACTTAAAGACAGAACAAAAGAAACTATCCAAAATGAAACATAGAAAGAAAGAAAGACTCAGAAATGAACAGAGCTTCAGGGAGCTAGGGGACAACTTCAAACAGCCTAATACACATGTAATTGTAGTCCCTGAGGGACAGGGGGATAAGTAGAAAAAAGATTTGAAAAGAATAATGGTTGAAAATTTTCCAAGTCTGAAGTACACTCTAAACTCAGTGACCCAGGAAACTCAACAAGCCCTACATCATAATCAACACCTCAAAACTAGTGATAAAGAGAAACTCTTAAAAGCAATCAGAGGGAAAAGATGTATTATGTACAGAGGAACAAAGATAAGGATGTCAGTATTTCTCCAAGGTAACAATGCAACAAAAAGGACAGGGGAGCAACATCTTTAAAGCAGTGAAAGAAAAAAGTGTCGGCCCAGAGTTCTATATCCAGTGAAAATGTCTTTCAAAAACTGAAGGTGAAATAGGGACTTTTTATGGCTTACGAAAGCTAAAAGAATTCACCCCAGCAAATCCTCACTACAAAATATACGAAAGGAAGTCCTTCAAGGAGGGGGAAAATGACACCAGATGGAAGTATGGATCTACACAAAGGAATGAAGAGGACTATAAACTATGACTACATGGGTACATAGATGAAGGTTTCCCATTGTTTAAAAGATAATTGGTTATTTAAAGCAAAAATGATAACAATGTAGCATAGTGTTTATAATTCCTATAAAAGTAAAATGAATGACAGCAATAGCACAATGGCTGCAGGGAGAGAAATGGAAGTATATCAGTGGAAGGTTCTTTAACTACAAAAGAACTGGCATAATAGAACTTTAAAGTAGTATTCTATAAAAGTAAAGATGTATTCTATAAAACCATTAAGCCAGCAAAGGGGAGAAAAATGAAATCATACTGGATTACATTATATTTGCCCTTATCTCTTTATTTTCTGCTTTAATTTTACTTTGAAACTAAGGGGAGATGTACCAACCTAAATTTTAAGATATACTTTAAATAGCCATCACTCCAAACATTGCATAGGAACTCTATGAATAAATAATAAGCATAAAATCATCTGACCAAGGTAAAGAATTGAAATCTTTGAGACATTGAAGACACATTATAATCTTTGATTTAAAGTTGGAAAACATCATCTAAATGTACAACTAATTTACTTGCATATATGAGAAAATGTATTTCCCATTCAGTAAGTGTGCTGAAATTCCTCTGACGTATTCAAAAGTATTCTTATAGCGTCACTTAGTTGTCCATGTAGCGCTGCCCTTTTGAGCTGAATCATAAATGCCAGAACTAAGTGCCAAACACTAGGATTGCATTCTATTTTTAATAACGATGACTCTGAAAGGAAGTGCATAAGCAACATCATTGTTGAAAGATAACGTAAATTCTCTTGCAGCTCATCACAAAACTGCCATTTCCTGAGCTAAAAATCTCTGGGGCCAGCATGGTGGCACAGTGGTTAAGTTCACGCACTCCACTTCAGCAGCCTGGGGTTCACAGGTTCAGATCCCGGGCGGAGACCTAGCACTGCTCCTCAAGCCACACTGTGGCAACATCCCACATAAAGTAGAGGAAGATTGGCACAGATGTTAGTTCAGGGCCAGTCTTCCACACCAAAAAAAAAAAAAATCTCTACTTGGAATCCGTGGAGAGAGAGGCTTAAAAGTTCTTTGCAGTTGGTGTAAAAAATATTTTGGTCTTTAGTACATATGCCTACATACATTGTATTTAATGAAAGATTAGAGATGAGACATCAAAAGAGAATTCATGATAACTAAGTTTTTAAAACTTTGATTTTGAAACAATGTATATTTAATGATTAATGGAGATAATAAGCAACATGATATATATTAACAAACTACTTTAAATTACACTAAAAAAAAGTCAACAGCTTTTTCAATAGCAGAGACAACCAATAAGAAAATATAGTAGAAATAAGAGAAATGCTGTTCACTATTGCAACAAAGTCATAAAATACCTAGGAATAAATAAAACAAAAATGAGGAAGACATATCTGAAAAAAACAATAAAGCATAAATGAACGACATCAAAGAAGACCTGAACTAACGGGAGATACGCTGTGTTCCAGGATGCAGAGACTTAATATTTTAAAGATGCTAATTCTCCCCAAATTAATCAGTGCAGCCACCAACCAAAGTACCAAGAGGACTTCTTTAAATTAATAGACTTTCTTTTTAGAGCAGTTTTATGTTTACAGAAAAACTGAACCGAAAGTACAGTTCCCAGATACCCCCCTCCCCTGCCCTCAGTTCCCCCTATTATTACCCTCTGACACTAGTGTGGTTCATTTATTACAATCAATGAACCAATACTATACACCATTATTAACTAAAGTCCATAGTCTACATTAAGTTTCACTCTTTTTTTTTTTTTTTTTGAGGAAGTTTAGCCCTGAGCTAACATCTGCCACCAATCCTCCTCTTTTTGCTGAGGAAGACTTGCCCTGAGCTAACATCCGTGCCCATCTTCCTCTGCTTTATATGTGGGGTGCCTGCCACAGCATGGCTTGATAAATGGTGCATAGGTCTGCACCCGGGATCCGAACTGGTGAACCCAGGGCCGCCAAAGTGGAACATGGGAACTTAAGTGCTGCGCCACCGGGCTGGCTCCAAGGTTCACTATTGCGTACAGTCTTTTTTGTTTTGTTTTCATGAATGTCTAATATCATAATGCATAATGCCTATCATCACAGTATCATACAGAATAGTTTCATTGCCCTAAAAATCTCCTGTGCCCAACAGGAATTTTTAAAACTAAAACTTGATGACCTGATTCTAAAATTATTTGAAAGGAAAAAAACGTGTGAAAACCACTAAGAAATTTTTGACAAACAGAATAATAAGGGAGACTTGGTCTTATCAAATATTAAACATAATACAAAACCACAAGAATTGAAACTGTGGTGTATAAATGCAAAAATACATACTTAGATTGACGGGACACAAGAGAAACCCCAAAACTAAGTGTATATTTATGAGAATAAAGGTAGATGTTTCAAATTAGTGATGAAAAGTGTCTAATTAAAAAAACATAAAATTAGATTCTGACCTCATATCATATCCAAAAATTTTACCTATATTTAAATGCCTAAATATGATAAAATTATAAGTAAAACTATAGAATATTTAAATATAAAATATGACAATACCTTGATAACCTTGTAGGTAGGAAAGACCCTTACCTAACTCAGAGGAGTTGACTGAAAAATCAGGAAGGAGTGAATAAAAACTTCTATTGCAACCCTCTTTGTATCATTTGAGTCATTATTAGGAACACTACTTTTGTAATTAAATATTAATTAGAAAAATGTTTAGGGCTCACATGTGAGGGGATGCACTATAATTAGTGTTCGGGTGGTGAACATGATATAATGTACACAGAATTCGAAATATGTTGTACATCCGAAAAAAATAAAAATTAAAAAAAAAGAAAAGAAAAATGAAAACAACGAAGTTTCTTCTCTGATCAGAGAAAAAGATGCAGTTATTTCATGAAAATTTTTCAAACAATAGTGGTTTCATAAACGCTCTTAATTCATGCATATAATAAAAGAAAATTTTCAGTTCATGTTAAAAATTAAGTTTGGCTTTCTAACAGGAAGCCATAGGAAAAAATAAAACACAATCTTGTGAGAAAACAAGGTTAAGAAGACTTTTTTGAAAGCCTTGCCTTGCCAATCACTCACCAAAAATATCTTCCATGATACTTCTTAATTTTCTGTCCAATTTATTCTCAAGTCAAACAAAAGTTGCATTTTGTGATTGTTTCATTATAGAGTGAACAGCCCAATCATTGAGTAAACTGTGGACACTGGACATCATGGCAGAAGATTATGCTGACCATATAATTTATGGTCCAAATCAGGACTTTTTGAGAGTGAAACGGAGCCCTATGACCTCAGGAGAGTACGCATCAACTAGGACTGTCCTGAGAACACTAAGATGCATGATCACCTGTATCTATAAAGCTTTGGATGGTCTGCTCCTTTCCTACCTCCTTACACTGGTTCTCCACCAGCGTTTCCTTGGATCTCTACTGGTTTCTAAACTATGCCATGCTGCTCCACACCTTCAAGGCTTTGCATATTCAAAGCCCTCTGAATAATTCAGTAATTGCTACTGAGTAATTCAGAAGTCCCTATTGCTCTTTTCAAGCACTGCTCAAATGGCATCTCTTAGGAAAGGCCAGTGCTAATGGCTTCCAGCATTGACCATTCTCCTCCTTTCACCAAGAGTCGGTCACAGGCATCTGCACTGTGCTCTACTGGGCAGGGTTCTCCAAGACAAACACGGCATTTATGCTGGGGGAGCTCACAATCCATGAGAACGCTGGACTGTGAAATGCTTCCACTACTACGCTTATTTCACTGTGTGACATCCACCTGTGCCATTCAGTACAGAACTGCCAGCTCCTTGAAGCCAGGTATTTTAACAGACCTCTCTTTCTTTGTGTCTGGCAGGATCCCGACTCTCTTTTGGAGAATTAGCCCTCCTACACTGCACACAGTCTTAGTAGGTATATTCATTAACTTTTGCCGTATAACAAACCATGCCCAAACCTAGTGGCTTAAAACATGCATTTATTTAGCTCACGGGTCTGCAGGTTAGCTTCAAAGTTCTGCTGAGGTGAGCTGGCCTGGCTGATCCTGGGGTCTTGCCTATGCATCTGTAGTCAGCTAGAGAGGTGACCAGAGGCTGGCTCTTTGTGGTAGTTTTAAAATGTGTCTAAAAATTCTTTAACATTCTTTCTTTCAAAACAGTGAAGCCTCATCTCCCTCCCCTTGAACGTGGGCTAAACTTAGTGACTCATTTCTAATAAATAGAATGTGGAGGTATGAAGAATATGAATAGAATAGAAGGTATGAGACTTCTGAGGCTAGGTCAGAAGAGGCATTGCCACTTCAACTTGCCCTCTTGGATGGCTTTCTCTGGGGGAGCAGTCATCTCGTTATTAGGACCCTTAAGCAGCCTTTGGAGAGAGACCCTCATGAGTAGTAGCTAAGACCTCCTGACAACAAGCAACGCCAACATGCCAGCCCCATGAGGGAGTCACCTGGGAAGTGAATCCTCCAGCCTCAGATGATTACAGGTCCAGCCAACATCTTGTCCGAAACCTCAGGAGAGACTCCAAGCCAGAACCTCCTATCTCAGCTGCAACTAGATTCCTGGCCCTCAGAAAGTGTGTGAGGTAATAAATGAGGATTGTTGTTTTAAGCTACTAAGTTTTGGGAGTAATCCGATGCCTAGTAATATATAATAGATACAGTGGCTAAGATGACTTGAGCTGGAACAGCTCATCTCCACTCCATGCAGCCTCCCATCTTCCATCATGCTAGTTTGGACTTGTTCTCATGGCGTGACAAGGTTCCAAGAAAGGGTGTGGAAACCTGTGAGCATCCTGAGGCCCAGCCTCAGAAATGGCACGCCATCTACTTTTGGCTAAAGCCAGTCACCAGGCCAGCCCAGGTTCAAGGGTAGGGAAATAAATACCTCCCTTGATGGAAAAGCTACAAGACACATTACAAGGGGTAAGGATAAAGGGAGGGGAATAATTGGAGCCATTATGTCAATCAAGCTACCATAACCGAATTGTCAGTCAAGGTGTTTCCCCTCCTTAGTCCCAAGAGTAGGCTCTTGAGTGAAGCAGGGACAGTCAAATGCTCTCCTCCCCAGGAGTCTTGACTAGATGACTCAAAAGAAAAAAATGAATGGCTTCATCCTGACAATGAGAAGTTTGGAAAGGCAGAGCATTAGTTCCTGATACCCAGATTTCTGGAGCTTTCCTACTTCCTGTCTTCTCTGGTTCCTCAGTTTTCCTTGTGTAAACTACCACATGCTTTCTAATAAATGCCCATTCTTTCCTACTGGAGTTAGACAGAGTCTGTTTCTGTTGTTTACCACCAAAGAACCCAGTGACCTTGGCAGCCCTCAGCACACGACCACATGGTCTCCTTAGGAAGTATTCCTAATAAGCACCCATGTCCCTAGGAAGGGTAGGAACCCGGAGATGCCATAAACCCAGCACTGAGAGATCCCTCAGATGATCACTGGCTTTTAAAAAATACTCGCAAAAACTCTTTAAACATCCTTAAGGGCAAATGTAATACAAATGCAAAGCAATAGCAATTAATGCTATAGAAACTACACCTGGAATGTTATTTTTGCAAAGGCTGAATTGTCCAGCAGCATTTCCATGTGGCAGTGCTGCTGTAGGCAGGGCTATCATATTCCAGGAGAGGCCAAAGTTTTTGGCAATTGGACCAAATATTCATATTCAGGCTATGAAGGCAACTGTCTCGTGCCTCCTGCTTTCCGCTGACATACGGCAGCTTCAGGCCCCAGTGCTCCCTGCTCATCTATCGCAGTATAGCTTTACAATCACTCCGGGCATGAAATACTTAATGATTTCCACTCTCTGCTGGTCATGTTTCCTTACTAATTCACTACACCAACCGGGGATGACAGAAGGTATCAAGTCCCTTCTCGGGTATTTAAACTGTGAGCAGTCATCTGTATGCAGAAAGTGTGCCTGCGAACTTTCGAGAACTCTGCTTACGCAGAGCCCAGAGCACGAACGCTGCAGAATCAGATGCCTCCCCAAAATAGTGCCCCAGTTGACGTACAGCATCTTCTAAAAGAAGCTCATTCGTGGTTTTTCGGTTGAAGTTGGAGCAGCTGTCAGTCAGGGACGCGCTTGGGCACTTGGCAGTAGAAACAGTGTGTCACAGTGGTTAGGAACCCAGCCTTTTATTTGTAAACTGAGTTCCCATCCCAGCTCTACGTCTTATTAGGTGAGCAATCTTGGACAAGTTGCTTAACCCTTCTGGGCTTGGGTTTCCCCAGTGAGAAAACTGTGCTAAAAATAGAAACTATCTCATAGGGTTCTATGAATTAAATGTAACGATATATGTCACACCCTTAGTCTGGAGCTTGCAACATAGGAAGCACTCAATAAACGCTAATGGTTACTGTTTTTATTATTATTACTAATACTACTACTAATAACAATAATTTAATATGCCAGCAGCTACCAGGGCTGGAACAGCAAGGCCCAACAAGACCTGACTCACCGCGTCGCAGTTACAGAGCTAACGCTGGTGCAGGCAGGACTGGCATCAGCCCCAAGGGCAGCCATCTGGGAAAGTGGGGCAAGACACCCGCTGTGGCTCAGAGTGCAAGTTCCATCACTAGACACTGTCAGTGTCTCACCTTCACACTCCATCCGGGTTGGACCAGCAATATCAGAAGCAGAGCCAGACCTCAGAAGACATGAGGTGAAAACAAATCTAAGTTTCAGGGCTAGGCTCCAGAGCAGCAGAGAAGGAGCCTGTATAGGGGCAAGAAACAAGACAGCCCGAAGGGCCGCAGACTGATGCTCATGCAACACCAGGGCTCTGGTCACACCGCACCGGCCGGCCAGGGCAGCAGGAACCCTGCAGACCCATCCAATCAGCAGAGGCGATCCAGCTCGCACCGTGCTGCCAAAACCAACTCTCCAGCGCTGTAATGGAGAGCTGTTCTTTCTTTGTAGAGATAATAGCATGTCCATCTCTGAGCTAAAGGAAGGAATAAAATCAACAATGAAAGGGAAAGCATGGAGCCCACACTGATGGCACGTCTGTAGCAACCACCAGGCAGGAGCAGGGCTGATAACCTGAAACAGGAGCTGTCATCCACAATGTCAACAGAGAGCACCTTAGGGCTCTGCTGCCAGCTTCTATCCGCAGCCCCCTGGCACACACAGCCAAAGGAGCCTAGCTCAGAGTCATTATCAGCAGAGCCCTTTAGGACCTTGCTACTCATAGTGGTTCTCAGAGAGAATCAGAATCAGCATTTTAGCAAGATACCCATGGGATTCATACGCATATTTCAGTTTAAGAAGTTCTGTTAGGATGCCTTTATCAATTGGTGGGACTTAGCATGTGAGTCCAAACCTATTTGCTGCCTCTGCTTTGAAAACAGATTGAAGTTGAAGGGTACTGAAGGCATGAAACATGTCCCTCATTTCAGAAGCTATGACAGAGTCTCTTAGTGGTCTGCCAGAGACTTTTGGCTCATAAGAGTGTTCCCATGTAGTCAAAACTAAGAGGGTCCCAGCCAAGTGGAGTTGAGCGGTGGAAAGAAGCCAGTTAAGATATCTAGTGAGCGCAACAGAAACTTGGAGCCTGAGCATAGTAAGAATTAGAAGACTCTGCAGTTGCCCCCTGACTCTCATGGCATGTGTTGTCATTATTCCCTTCATTGTTGGCTCATCTTGATTATTTGTTCCACTTCATCATTTGCAGTTTTGAGATGGAACTCACGCAGCTGTGCTAAGGTGTAGCAAGGAAAGGTGACTTGCTCCAGGTCAGAACTGTAGGTGGGAGCGGCTGCAGTCCCATGGGAACCAGGAACTGTGGCCAGAGCAGTTAGAGAGTGTGGGAACAAGAGGAGGAAAGTGAATGTTTGGGGACACACTCAGGACTCTGCCGCCTGCAGGTTTTCTTTCTTAAAAACTGTGTGCGTGCCTTTGTGTGGGCATGCATTTCATGAAGCTGGTTGATCCCTTGGCAGTTCCTAAAAGAGTTGCTGTCTGTGGCTTCCTTTGGGAATCCTCTGGAAGGGATGAGTCCTTTCCCCCGCTCTCTCCATCCCTCAAATATATGCTCACAACTCAGGACACAATTTCAGGGGCTCATGGAACCCCTATGATCTCATGGACCTCGGGTTAAGAACTCACACCTGGCACCTTCCATACATTTCTATTTCTTCTTTGAATCTATAACTTTAAACCCTGACACTACCATTGTCTAAATAAGTAAGAATTAGCAGGTTGCTTTATATTGGTTGAGATCAATGAGAACTAACTCGCATTTCACACAATGAATGTCCAGAGCTTGGTCCTCACTCCGGATGTGCAATTTAAGCTGGAGTTACCCATAGAGCTAGCAGTAAGCACCAGTGCCCAGACCAGAGGCTGTGACTTAATTGGTCCAGGTGGAGCCCAAGCATCTCTATTTTTAAAGCTCTCTGGGTGATTCTAAAGTGCATCCTGGGTTCAGAACCACTGGGTGTCTTTGCCCTGAACTGGGTCCTGGCTAAGCAATAATCACTATCCTGCCTTCCCCTGCCCCTCTTGGCTCTCTCTCTGTATGGGAAGCAGGTGTGCCCAAGCGTGGGCAATGTGAGATGAAAGAGGTCTTCTAGTCACACCCCTTTCCCTTGGGTTCAATCCTGCTTATGTCCTAAACATGAAACCTGAAAAAAGCACTGATAAAACCCAAGTTTAACAGACACACCTGTCAATAAGCTGTAAATATTCACCTCCGCCTCCTCTCCACCACGGACAAAGGTCTTCCACAGGCGGGGTGGGGATGTGCCTCTGACCTTCGCACAATGCCTTTCACCACTTGTGGTTGTGAGACTTCATTTAAGTCAGCTGGTGTTTGGTAAACAAGGGTCAGCATCCCAAAGATGCCTGCCTATAACTCTCCTCTGATCTGTAGGTAATATCATCTCCACACGCATTTGAAGAGGAGGTGGAGTTTTCCAGTCAACCCTTAAAGTAAGTCACTTCTTTGAGAATCACTGAGCAATAAACTTAAGGGTCACGCATACTGGCAACTAATGTGATGAATTATTTAACTGGCAGTCTTAAAGCCTGACTTGGAAAAGTTTACTACTGCTATGGTTTCTTTACAAAATGCTCTCTTCACTTTTTTCAAGGATAGAAAATGGGTGCCACATCTGGGTGGATGGTTAGCATCTGGCTTCTCCTCTAGAATGTTCAAATTAGCCACTGCTTGGTTGCAGAATCTATCCGGATATAATACTTTGAAAAAAACAGTGTCTCAGCAATAAGTTTTCCTTCAATCAAATGTTGGTTCTTACACCACAATTCACTGCATCCATTTTTTTTTTGAGGAAAATTAGCCCTGAGCCAACATCTGCCACCAATCCCCTCTTTTAGCTGAGGAAGACTGGCCCTGAGTTAACATCTGTGTTCATCTTCCCCTACTTTATATATGGGACGCCACCACAGCATGGCTTCATAAGTGGTGTGCAGGTCCATGCTGGGGATCCAAACCAGTGAACCCCAAGCCGCCAAAGGGAAGCGCATGAATTTAACTGCTGCACCACTGGGCCAGCCCCCACTGTGTCAAATTTTAATGAACTTCTGACTTGGACTCAAAATTTGTGATAAGCAATCCTCCTTATTAACAGTAACTGAAACGCCTCTCTCTTATGCCAGCCTAAAGTCAACGAATAAATGAACAACACTACTTCAACTCTGATAGTAAGAATGGAAGAATATTGGACCCAACGCAACTGAGATGCCTTCATTGTTTCCCCAAGTAATCCATGGTGGTGTGGCTTCAGGCATGAAACCAAGGCTGTAATCAGTCTCATTATGTCTTTGCAAGGCAGTGTCCTGTGATGCTCAGCTTCATGAGAGAAGTTAGATGTTAGGTTTTGAGCAAATGGCCTGGATGATTACCTGGGATCCTTATTACATATCTTTATGGAAAATCGCCTAGCTGAGAACATCTTTAAAATACACACAAATCCAGTCATTCAAAATCCTGAAGTTCTTCACTGGACACAAATGATATTTGAAGCTCCCTTTAAATATTTTCATTACAAATGTGATTTTAATGTGAACTAATAAAATACATTTCGTCCTCTGTATCTCAACAAGAACACTTTTCTTCTTGCCCATAGAAGGAAGACACCCAGAAAGGACAATGCTATCAGCTATAGTACATGAAATGTTACAGTTCACAAAGTACTAACACATACATGTTTTCACTGAATCCTTAAATTATGACCAGCCTGACTTTGAGGAAACTGAGGCTTAAAGCATCCAAATCGTTTGTCCATGGTCATGCCATCGGGAATGGCAGAGCTGGGGCTCAAAACCAGGCCTGTCAGACTTAAAGCCCATCTCTACCACCATCATCCTACCAATGACAAGGGCCACCACTTACTGGGCACTTATTGTATACCAGGTACCTTCATGGAATATTCCATCTAACATGACAGATACCAGCAAGGAAGGCATCTGAAGCCAAGAGTTTAGTCCCTTCCTCAATGTTACACAAGTACTAGAAGTCATCAGAGCCCCTGCTCTTCTCACTGTCCCTGTGACCTTCACTTGGGGCACAGACTTGCTCTCCATGTGCCTGTGAACCTCACAGGAGCCCACTCAGCAGGGGGCAGTCCTGGAGCTGATGCTAAAGGCCAGCCATCCCGCCATCCCGACACGTGCCGTGGGGAGTGCGAAGGCTTCCCTGCCTAGCCTGATACTGTTCCTTTGCAAACCCCAGCAATCCAAATGACACAGGCAAGTTAATTTCAGATGATGTGAGGGGATTTATGGTTTTAATAGCTTTATGCCTTTTTCACCCCATTAGCCTGTGATCTACTTGACCCTTGGAAAAACCTGAAAAGCTTGTCTGAGCCCGGTATTCTAAGAGATGGAGAGAGTCCACCGAATGCTGAGCTGCAGGAACCAGATACAAAACAGTTTTCCTGTGCACTGGCAATAACCAATCTGAAAACGTCCAGGAGGAAACAAAACCCCATTACGTCAAAGGAGCAGGGAAAATATATTCAAGGAACCTCACCAGAAAAGTGCAAGACCTATATGAAGAAAAAGATAAAATTTTATTGAAAAACACATAAGTTTCTGGATAGGAAAACTCAATATTTAAAACTGCTCGCTCTCAACAATTTAACTGATAAATTCAATATTCTCCCAATGCTATCCCAATCAAATATCAAAAGTCTTTTAATGAAAATCCGACAAGTTAGTCCCAAAATTTCTTCAGGAAGATAAAATGTATAAAAATGGCCAAAATAAAATGTTTAAAGACTAGAAATGAGGTGGATACTTGCTCCACTAGTTATCAAAACATATTATAGAAAAATCCTAAATAAACAAAATGTTTTGGTGCAGGAACAGACAACAGAGCAGTACAGGGGAGAATAATTTTTTTAAAAGACAGACTGATGGACTTACGTCAATTCATAATGCAATAAAAATGAATATTTCACTCAGTGGAAAAAGGGAATAAATAAATTACAACAAACTGTGTTGGAGAAATTAGCTATCTCTAGGAGTAAAATAAGGAAGTTAAAAAGAAGATTACAAAAATATTAAAATAAATATAGATAAAGACTTTATAATCATGGAAAAGGGAATGGCTGCGTATGATTTAAAGAAAAAATATCATAACATAAATGATTGACAAACCTGACTATAGTAAATGAATTTATATTTAATTTAATTGAAATTAAAAGCATCTGTAAGACAAAAGACCAAAAATGTGCGAGAGGAAACCTTATAAGCTATAAGAAAATTTCAATACTAAGAATACATAAAAAATAGCTGCAATTCAATGAGAAAAAGGACAAATAACCTAGTAGAAAAAAAAGGGCAAGAAAGATGAATTGCCATGTCATAGAACAGCATGCCATATGAAAATATGCTCAATCTAATTCATGTCCAGCCATAGTCATTACAAGGTAAATTTAATGCCCAATGAAATACCATTTTCCCTCATCTGATTGGTAAAAATTTCAGACTGGTTCTATCCAATGTTGGCACAACAAAAAGAGATCCTGTGCACTGTTAATGAGGATATACTCTTTTTGGAGGGCAATATGGCAGTACCCATTTAATTAAAAATGGCATATCCTTTGACCCAGCAATTATACTCCAGGGTTTCTATCCTAGGGGAAATAATTACATACGTATACAAAAAGACCTAGACAAGGGTGTTCAGCATTATTACTATTAATAGCCCCAAATCTAAAGGACTCTAAATGCCCATTAGTAGGCTATGATTATACAAACAATGGTGCAGTCACACAATGAAATCCTATGCTACTCATGAAAACCATGAGGCAGACCTTGACATACTGATAAAACAAACTCCAGCATACGTCGAAGTAAAGAAAAACAACATGCAGAATCCATAACTAGAGTAGATTTTATGTGTATGTGTGCATAAGTGTAGGACAAACAAATAAAACTATATAAATGCACGTATGCTTCAAATGTAGATACTAAACTGGGAGCAACGGGATTGAATGGGACCCAGATAGGAGCATGGGACTCACCCCCACTCACACGCTCTGTGCATGAGTCCATTGAAAAACACAGTCTTGACTCCATGGACCTCAGTTCATAAGGTGATTTTTTAAAGTGTTTATAATTTACATCATTTTTATGATAATTTTATTATTTAATTCAATCAGAATTCTTCCTGAGCCACCAAATATTTGCCAGGAGGAGTTTTGTGAAATCAGTAAGAGACTCAGTTATCACGTGGCCATTTCCATCAGAGCAGATCCTTGTAGGGGAGAGGGGCAGTAAAGGGCAGTCACGTAAAACAAATGCTGTTTGGTCACAGACGAGCTTCTCCCATCGATTCTGCATTTGATATAGACCTAATCACATTTATTTCAGACCCTTGATTGTTACTTATCTTATATGTCTTGATTTCATGTTTGCCTGTTCAGTTTTAATAATGGAATTGTAACTTACTATTAGTTCATCCCCAGGAAAGAAGACTTCCTTGCTATGACCGTTTTGTCGCCATCGCAATTCAACTACACTGTGACTGTACACACCATGCAAGAAGCAGGCAGGACCTTGCTGCTGTTCAGAACAAGAGTTCTTGCGCCCTTATATGAACTCCTGGCTCTTCATCAAAATGGGGACTCAAACAAAACTCGTCTGCAGTCTTTCTGGTTCTGGGTGTATTTTGTTTTGTTCTGTTTCTCTGTCCTCAGTTGCCTTCTTCCCTCATACGCTTTCTCCCTTCAAACTGTTCTTCAACTAAAAGAAAACCTCATTTCAGTTATTTCCTCTGCAGCTGCCACAAATCATTTTTGGAAAAAGATAGAGGGTCAGTTTAGGTCTTGGACAGACAGGGTGCTCCAGCACAGTGCTGACCATTTCCAGGAGAGTATTGCCAACACAGAGCAGCACCTCAGCGTCAACAGCGCATGTAGCACGATGGAAGGGAAGCCATCCTGGTGGTGGTTTATATCTGCTCTTCTTACTTATTAAAATAAGTTCATCTTCTTCCCTCTTCATTTCTCTTCCATCCCACTTCCCTTCCTTCCTTTCTCTTTTCCCTTTACTTTCGACATTGAAGGCAGTGTAACGAAGACAGAAGATCTTGGTTCTGACCTTGTCCCTGACACTTTTTGGCTCTGGAATGTGAAGCAAGGCACTCCATCTTTCTAGACCTGGGGCTCCTTGTCTGCAAACTGGAACCTCTGTCCCAAGATGCCCCTTGACAGGGTGATTGTGAGGTTGAACGGGACTGCATATGCCGAGCATCCAGACTGGCGTCCAGGGGGTGTTTGATAAAGGTTAGGTCCTTCTCCTTCTTCCTAGAGATCTTTGCTTTGTACACTTTATTTCTGATTGTGAAACAGGAATTCAAGCAATAAATGAATTTCAAACATCAGCAGGCATATAGGTGCAGCCCCTAAATTAAGATCTAAGTGTGAGTGAGCACAAATTAAATTTACAAGATAAAAATGTCTAGGCAAAACCGAGATGAAAGGTGTGCACTACACAAAAAGATAACGAGCGAGTGTTGGTCGTTATGCAGCGATTAATTTCCTGGAAGATGAGGAAAGATAAATTCTGGTGCTAGGCAACATGGAGTCAGCACACTATAGCCTCTCTCCCCTAGTGTTTACAACTAAAACTCTGGGGAAAAAAAAATTAAAAAAAGGAGGAGGAGGAAGAGGAAGAAGGGGAGAAAAGCAGCACCTATCTGAGCACTGACAATAGCAAGTGGCTTGGGGAGGGAAGTCGAAACTTCAAAAGCAAACGATACCAAGATGAGTTTTGTGGAGGGTTTTCTCTCTTTTTACTTCCAGGCTTGGAAGCGAGGGGAGCCCCAGCATGGAACTACAAAGCAGGCATGGGTAGTGAACGACCAAGAGAACCCCTGTCTTAGTCAGACAACCAAGAAAAAGGGTTCCTGCAAGGAGGAGAGCATGGAAAATATCCCTGTTGTTGCTGTCTTAAGTAAAGTTTTACTCTGGAATCATTTTAGATTTACAGAAAACCTGCAAAGGTAGTAGTACAGAGTTCCATGCATCCCTCACCCAGTTTCCCACATTGTTAACATCTTATATGACCCTGGTCCATTTCTGAAAACTAAGAAACCAAGACTTGGACATTACTATAACTAAACTCCAGGCTTCATCTGCATTCCCTAATTTTTCCACTAATGTCCTCTTTCTGCCACAGGATCCCATCCAGGAGACCATGCTGCCTTTAGTGCTCATGCTCCTTAGTCTTCTCTGGTCTGGGAGCTTCTCACTCATTCCTCGTTTTCACAGACTTGAGAGTTTTGAGGAGTACTCACCAGGCGTTTTGTGGAATGCCCTTCAAATTGGGTGTGCCTGATGTCTTGCTCATGCTTAGACTGCAGTTCGGGATTTGGGGAGGGATATCAAAGAGGTGAAGTGCCCTTCTCAAGATGTCCTACCAGGGTTACATGCTATCAACCTAACCTAAAATTGGTGATGTTAATCTGCCCAAAATAGCGTTTGCTGGCTTGGAAGCAAGTCACCAAGTCTAGCACACCCTCAAGGAGAGAGGGAGGAGAATCTACATCAATTATTGGGAACTCTTCTGTAAAGAAGATTTGCCTCGGGGCCGGCCCCGTGGCCAAGCGCTTAAGTTCATGTGCTCCAATTCTGTGGCCCAGGGGTTCGCCGGTTCAGATCCTGGGCACAGATATGGCTCCACTCATCAGGCCACGGTGAGGCAGCGTCCCACATCCCACAACTAGAAGGACCCACAACTAAAACATAGAACTATATACCAGGGGGCTTTGGGGAGGAAAAAAAATAAAGGAAGATTGGCAACAGCTATTAGCTCAGGTGCCAATCTTTAAAAAAACAAAGATTTGTCTCTTCACCTCCATTTATTTATTTACGTAATCATTTAATTATATCAATACAGATTCACATAGATTTCGCTTTTTTCTTTTTTTCTCTTTTTTCTCCTGGTCCTCCCCTAAGGGTGGCTCCCACCCTGGAGCTGTACTGAGGTGGTGGTGGTGGTGGTGGTGGTGGTGGCGGCGGCAGTGGCAGTGGCACAGTAACCTAAAATCCAAGGAGAAAATTTATCTTTCTGGCGAGACGAAATGGGAAAAGAGGACCCCACAGTCTGGAGTGTGAGGGAATCCTCATTTTTTTGATATTGTCCCACAGGTCCTTAAGACTCTGATATAACTTTCCAATATCTAATATCTAATGCAGAAACATAAATTCGGTGAAAGACATAAAGAACCTCAGAAAACCCCAAACAGAAGAAATTCAAAGAAAACCAAACCCATGCACATTATAATCAAATTACTGAAAACTAAAGCTAAAGAAAAAACCTTGAAAGCAGACAGAAAAAAAATGACCCTTTACATATATGGAAACAACAGTTTGAAGAAATGCCTGTTTTCTCATCAGTTATCAAGGTTCTCAGAAGGCAATGGAATAACATCTGTAAAATGCTCAAAGAAAAGAACTGCCAACTGCCAAGCCAGAATTCTATATCCAGCACAAATATCTTTCAGCAAGAATGTCAAAATAAAAACATTCTGAGAGGAAGGAAAACTAGGAGAATTCACTGCAGGGAGACCTTCTCTAAAAGGTATACTAAAGGAAATTCTTCAACCTGAAATGTTTCCTGAGGAAACCTGCAACTTCTGGAACAAAGAAAGAGCAATAGAAATACTAAACATCTGGGTAATTATAATAGACTATTTTTCTCTTGTGTTCTTTAAAATATGCATGATTAGGGGCTAGCCCCATCGCTGAGTGGTTAAGTCCACGTGCTCTGCTTTGGCGGCCCAGGGTTTTTCTGGTTTGGATCCTGGGCATGGACATGGTACCACTCATCAGGTCATGCTGAGGTGGCGTCCCATATAGCACAACCAGAGGCACTCACAACTAGAATATACAACTATGTACCGAGGGGCTTTGGGGAGAAGAAGAAGAAAAAGAAAAGATTGGCAACATATGTTAGCGCAGGTGCCAATCTTTAAAAAAAAAAAAAGTATAACTATCTGAAGCAAAAATGTGAATACTGTCTGGTGGGGTTGTCAATACACGTGGATGTAATATATGCCAACTATGACATAAAGAGGGATATTAATCCCTAGAATAATTGCTTTAAAAAAACTACAAAGAGATATAGTCCAAAACTCAATGGATAGATTTAAATGGATTACTAAAATATATTCAAATAATTGAAAATAAGGCAGGAAAGGGGGAATGGAGAAACACACACACACACAAAGGCATGAACCAAGCAAATAATAAAAGGATACACATAATACCAACCATGTCAATGATTACATTGCACGTAAATGGTCTAAAAACACCAATTAAAAGACAGGGACTGTCAGATTGGATTTTTTTAAAAACTTATATGCTGCTATATTAAAGTTAGCTGAACTTGAAGGTCTGCTATAATGAATGCACAATAAAAATGGAAATTTTATCTGTGAAAGAGGTGGATCGTCATGTAATTACCTTCTGTCTAGCTGTAGAATAGCTATTGTTTGTTTATCCTCCTTTTTTAAGCTCTAGCTGAGGCAGCTCTGCTCTATAGCAAACTTGGTCAGACTCAGATTAGCCAGTGAAATGGCTCTAGCTTGACCACTCAATAGCCGTTTGCCCTTCTTCCTTGATAAGTGAGTCCTGATTTTGTTCAGCCTGCAGAGAAGAATCATTCATCTGAGTGAATTGTAAAAACCTCATTTCCTTTTACCATTTAATAACCTATCAGTGCAAACATGGCTCAGTTTTGGCCAATAACATGTAAGAAGTCTGTGGGGGCTTCCAGAAAATATATTTTCTTTCTGCGAAGAGAAAGGAGGACAAGGAAAAACACCCCCCACCCCCCCTTTCTGGTGGGTATGGACTCCCTTGCTTTATTTTTTGAATTCTGTTTCATGAGGATAAGACACCCAGAGCTGTGGTAACCAATGACACCAGGAAGGGAACTGAGTGTGGCAGAGGAGAGAGATAAAAGGAGTCTGATGAACCATCCCTGAGAATGCCTACTATTGGACTTCTTATTAAGTAAACAAGAAACATACATATCCTTCAAGCCACTATTGGTCACGCATGCTGCTACCTGTAGTCAAAGTATAATTAACTGACAAATGAACAAAGAGAGTCTGGTCGTTCTCAGCACATAATGCCATATACGCAATTCTGCCTTTCGGACACTGTTATGGCATTGTCCTTCCCCCTTTCCCAGCCACTTAATTTGGTGGGGAGAGAGAGAGAGAAGAACATATGCCTAGAGAGGATGAAGGTGTAGTAGAGTAGGAGGCAGAGTGCTATTCATTTATTGCAGAACTAATAAAACTACATGAGTTGGGATTCAGTCAGTCAGTCAGTCAGTCAACAAACATTTATTGAACACTTGTATGCTCATCTCTGTGTTAGACACTACAGGGACAATGATAAAAACAAATTCTCAGTTTCAATTGGGAGTGATGGACAATACGCAAATACATATATAAGATCAGGTTATGTTACACAGGAAAGTGGCAGAGTAACAGCATATTGGGGGCTTTCTAGATAAAGAGGTCAGAGAATAACAGCTATTTCAGAACCTCAAGCAGAGCTGGATTTCTGGCCTTTTCCATTTTCTTTGAGAAGGGATAAGGAAACTTTGAACTTGTAAAGTCTCATTAAAGTTCCACCTTAATAATCTCTAAACCCAAAGAGGGCAATAGAGCCACCTTTAGCTTGATATCCTTATAAAAAAGGGGCCTGCCAGTGGCATTGTGCTTAATTTCATGCACTCTGCTTCAGTGTCCCGGAGTTCTCAGGTTCAGATCCCAGGGGAGGACCTAGCACAGCTCATCAGGCCACGCTGTGGTGGCATCCCACATGAAATAGAGGAAGACTGGCACAGATGTTAGCTTAGGACAATCTTCCCGAAGCAAAAAGACAAAGCTTGGCAACAGATGTTGGCTCAGGGCCAATCTTCTCACCCACGCCCCCCCCCCCCCCCCAAAAAAAGAAAAAAAAAATAGCTACATCAGCAGGAAAGATTTGAAATCTCAATATGAGATTAATCAATCCATGATGGCTCACAAACTTGGAATTTTTATAAGAACATAAAAGTGTTAGAAAATGATGGCCAGACAGTGGCAGTTATTCTAGACGGTAAAAGAAATTTAGAATAGAGCAGGAATAGAAGATTAAAGAAGAAAGTGAAAACGAAAACAGGCAAAAGAACCTGTGAGGGTGGAGAACCACTCATCAAGGTAAACGGAAGTTTTCGTGGACTATGATACTGAGTCGGGAAATCCTTTCGGGTGGGGCAGAAACTTGGGTGGTTGGTGTTGTTTAGAAACAACCTGACTGATGACCTTATTTAGAGCCGGAAGAATTACTGTCCCAGCCATTCCCAGTTTAGACACGCTGTAAGCCTAGGAGCAGAAATCCTTAGGGGTTGTACCAGACTGAGAACAGCAGCCTCCATTCTTCCTGTCTGCGGCTCCCTGTTAAGCTGGGAATTCCGAATCCGAGGAGAGGCGGGTCTCAGGAACCTGGAAGTTAGCAGATGACAAATTGCCCATTAAAATTCCGAGGAAACTGACCCCCAAATCTCACAAGGAAATATTGCCGAGTTCCATTTTCCACGGCATTTATTTCCTCTCGAATAGTGCAGACATAATCATAAACACAAGCCAGTGGCAGCCACAACTTCTTGCTCCAGCGTGAACCCAGTGACTCCTGCAAACAATCCTCACGCTGCCAGAAACCCCGCCCCCGTTCGTAACCATAGGAACGGCTGACACGCCGCGAGCCGGAGATTCCCTCTTCCGCCCCCTCCCTAACAAATACTGTTTCCCACTATCTGTCCACATGGGCGCACCGCCTCACCATTGGTCAGTGCCCCAGGACCGTGCCCTGCCCCAGCCAATAAGCGCCCTGTGCACGTGCACGCCTGCGTATCCCGATTGGTCACCACTCCCTGATCACGCACTACCTACCTGCGCCAGCCGGTGCGTGGGGGCGCCAATGAAATAACTCAGTGGCCATTTACAACCAATCGGCACGAGGCGGGGCTCACAGCCGGCCTATGGGCGCGCGCCGGGGGTGGGCTGTCCCGGCCCCTTTCCAGTCCCAGCTGGGTTTGTTAAAGCGACAGGCCCCACCGCGCGCTTGTGCTCCACGGAGCACCGCACAGCAGCGGCGGCGGCTGTCGGCGTGCGGCGGGCGCCCGTGACAGCGGCGCCGCTCTGCTCGCGACCCCGGCTCCGGGCCGCTGCCGACCTCCTTGGCGCGGCCGCGTCGCCCAGCGGGATGGGCGGCGAGGCGGGGTCCGCTGCGGCCGTGGGCTCCGAGGGCCGCGTGAAGAGCTTGGGTCTGGTGTTCGAGGACGAGCGCAAGGGCTGCTACTCGAGCGGCGAGACGGTGGCGGGGCACGTGCTGCTGGAGGCCGCCGAGCCGGTGTCCCTGCGCGCGCTGCGTCTGGAGGCCCACGGCCGCGCCACTGCTGCCTGGGGCCCGAGCGCTGGCGCCGCCGCCTCGGCCGCCCTGTCGGAGGTGGAGTACCTGAATGTGCGCCTGAGCCTGCGCGAGCCCCCGGCCGGTGAGCGCGGGCCACGGCCCTGGAGCCCCCGCCGGGCCGCGGAGACCCGAGGAGGGGCTGGGAGGGGGCGCGCCCGCGGATGCCCACCTGCCAGGTGGGCGGGGGCGGGCTTCCGGGGGTGGGACCCACACCCGGGGCGGCGGGAGCCTCAGTTTGGTCTCAGATGATGGGCAGGTAACAATGCTTGCGCCCCCTGCCTCCCAGCCTAGGGGAGATGCGCGCGGTGGGTGCATCTCTGCCTGCCGCCCCGCCCCCGGCTCGCTTGGGCCTGACCGGCACCGGCGTCCCAGGACTTTGTAGGACCGCTCTGGGAGGGAGCCGTTGCCTAGGGAACCGGTGACGATCAGGCAGAAACCACGGATCTGGGGATTTAGGTCCTGTCCTTTCTGACCTCAGAAGTGGCGGGCGCAATCAGAGTCTAGGAGGTTGCATGCTGTGGTGCCCAGTGTTTTATGGGCTTCCCCTTCTTCCCATCCGGGGCCTACACGTTCTTGGTTCATGATGAGTTAGCAAAACCTCAATCTTGGGGAGGGGGAAGTAGTTCCTGAGGGGTAGAAGTTCCAAAGAAGGGTTTCTCGACTTGAGCATCATCCTTGGTTTGCCTCTTCTGGGGAGCGGGGTGACTTAAGAGTTCTGGCTCTGCATCATATTCCTTGTCTTCATTCTTTGCTTCTTTTTGTTTCTTTTGCATCCTCTTCCTACCCCCTCTCTCCCAATAAGCCTTTAGAGTCTTCCGGATCTGGGCATGGTGAGAGTTTCTGGAGGAAGCATTACCCTTCTTGTCCACGCCTGTGAAGTCCATTTAATAGTGTAGGCTTTTCCAGAAGCGCCCATGTGGGAACCTACTACAGGGATGTTCCGTTAATATTAAGTGCAAAAGTTGATTCCGTTAATCATGAAAATGCTAGAACAGTGAGTCTTAGTCGTCTTTGAGTTGGTGGAAGGTATTTTAACTTTCTGCCTCATCAGCGTAAGCTTTTGTGTATGAAATAAGGTAATGGTACAGATTCTGCCTCCTTAGAGAGTAAACTGCATTGTATCTGTGTTTGACTCTCGCTGTGTCTTACACAGAAGCAATAGAAGGGGCAGTTTTGCCTTGTCATACTATGGAGAAGTAGACTGTCCACAGTTCACCCTTCAGGGTCTGTGAGAATTGAGTGATCCCAAAAACTGTAGTGAGGAAAAAGATGTTTGGAGCCAAAGCTGTCTTTTGGATTAACGAGTGCAGTGTATTAGGTGACAGCTGTCACCTGCCTTGGTGCCCGTTCATCAGTATGGTTTTCAGGGTCAGCTCCCACATTCCTCCTCCAGTGACACAACGCACATTTTCAAGATGGCCGACTGGGATAAAGGGCATGGAAGAGAGAAGTATTCAGTTGGCTTTTGTCCAGGACTTGGGACTCTATCTCTGGGCCCTTAACTGCTGAGTAAATAGATGTAAGATTAGTAGCAGTTGGACCTGTGAGTACAGAAAAAAAAAATTGGTAAAATCTGGGCTAACAAATAGTGTTTTGATTCACAAGTCAGATCCTGTTTTTTCATTCTGATGGAATGGAATGCCTAAACTCAGACAACTTTAAAATCTTCACTTGTTTTAGAATGGAGAATAACAAATATTGGGAAAAATTATGTTTTACTTTAGAACTATAGTCTGTTTTAGTTGACTTCATTGAGAAAAAAGGTACCTCCTAATATCTGTAGCTTGGAAGAACCTAGCAACTTTACATTGTCATAGATTCTCAGGGTCATTTGATTCCAACACCTAGCTGTTTCAGTCACCTGAAGAGATTTTTAGAATTTTTAGATGTTCAGGAGGGTGGCTTTGGGATCCATTTTCAGAGTATCTCCCCAGGTAATCCTTTGGCATTGTTAGTCTAACCCAACTACTTGCTATAATTGTGATTGATTTTCTTCCTATTTTTATTGAGGAATTGTGGTAGAGAGATAAAACAGACCAGAGAGTTGGTTGCAGTTCTTGGTCACCCACCAGCAGTATGATGTTTCATGAGTCCCTCATCCTTCCTGAGCCCCAGTCCCTAACTCTGTAATGGTCTTCTAGCTCCCACAACTTAGGGGTGCCCTGAATTACAAGATTTGGCTCTCAGATGGGTTGGGAATGAAACGTCTGCCTGTGCTGTGGTAGTCCTCAGTGCATACGGCAGAAGCAATGAGCCATAAATACAGAAGCAGAAATGGGCACATAATTCAGTTCATGAACCTTTTTAATTATAAATGAATGAATGAATGAAAATAAAGATTTGATTCCAAATATTATAACCCATGTTTTTCAGCTTTCTCAAGGTTTTTTTTTTCCTGTTTATGTTTTCCAGTGATTGAAATTCTCCCGTTAAAGGTTACAGTTCCTGTAGTTCTTGTTTTTTCTATGCAGAGGGAACTTCTCTCTCTCATCCTCTTTCAATATCCTGGGCAGTTTCTCCTCCATACGTGCACATCCTGCCCTGCCTGAGGCTGTTCACTTCATCTAAACCCCTTTCCACTCATCTCCATGCAGACCCTCATGACCACTATGGGCTTCGTCCTTAAGGTGCCAGCTGCCCTGCCCCAGCTGGCTCCAGCGCTCTGTGGTCATTACTTGTGTACAAGCGTCTGCTTTCCTCCCTCGGGTCTGTTTGAGGATTGAAGTTATTCATCTGTATATCCACAGTGCCTGACGTCTAAATACTATAAATTTTGAACTCAAACGAAATCCACATTTTTAAACATTGTAAAGTACTTTGTCGAATTCAGTAATGTAATGATTACAAATCAGAATTTTTGCCCCGCTCTCTCATGAGCACGGGGATTGCCTTGAGCCCCTCACTCAACAGCTATACGGTGGAGAGGTGACGCTGCTCTGCTGGGGCTCACGGGGCAGCTCCTGGGCACAGCTGAGCCCCGGGGGCTCACTCTGACATTGTCATTTGGCATGGTCTCACGTCCCTGTGGCTTGTTTTGCCTCCAAGTCACCATCTGTGGAGTAGTTCTATTTGAATGACCTTAAGTGGCAAATACTTGGTTTGGTTTTTTTCCCCCAATATATTACACATTGAAACTTGGGGATAGATTCAGAAGACTTAATGGGCCAATAATGCGTTCCTGTTTTCTAAAAGTACAAGGTTGAAATGTTAACTGAATTAAGGTCTTAGAATTTTAGCATTTAAGTGATTTCTGCCCTTTAAAAATTTTTTAAGTGAATGGATGCAGTAGAAATCTATTTTAGTATCAAGTGACCAGGCGTATCTCAGAGAAAGTTCTCAGTCTGCGCTGCCTTTTCTTCATCTTAATCATCCCACTCTTGATGAGAGAATTTAGTTGTAAATGTAAATCTGTGAGCATGAAAGGAAGGGAAAGTTTGTAAGTATCTCTAGAGAGATGGTTGACGGCCACTGACAGCCCTGGCCTTGGCTTTGGATCTGAATGGTACAGATTTGCTCTGTGCATTCATCAGAGCTCCAGCAATGCCTCTGGCCTTGCACAGTCTGTCCACACCTTGCATCTTGGCCTTCTCACAATCAGGAATCAGCCTCTGCATGAAATAAAATGGAGCTGGCTGACCCAGAGCAGGAGGAAAGGAGTCAGGGTCGTGGTTGGCAAAGCCCATTCTAGATCCCAAATTAACCACCAGGATACCCTATTAATCACTAGAGCTTGAGTGTAAATACATGGCTCTTGTTTAATAACTTATCCTGTTGGTTTGGCTGTTTAGTGTTATACTCAGTATTCATGATATTCCAAGTAAATTTTTCACCTCCTTTTCCGTCTCTGCCCGAAGAGTACAGTATCTGATTTTTGTGGTATACCCAAAATAGGTAGATCTGTTTTTTGCTAAATTAGTTGTAGGTCCAATTTAATGTTGTTATTTCATGTAAGAGTCGGGTAAACATGTTTGTGTGTATACACACGTGTGTATGTATACATGTGTGTGTATGCATACATATGTATATGAGAGCTCAGGACTCTGACATATAATGGTAATTACTTGTATAACTGGTCTATTTGAAGATAGAAGCAACGTCTGTGGTTTCTAACTGATTAAACTTCATACAGACAGATTCAAATTTTAATTCTCTAAATCTCGGTGAAATGAACTTTTGTGGGTATACTGGATCTTATAGCCAGGAAAATCACCTTTTAAGAAATTGATTGAGGTTGTGAAAATTCTTGATCTGATACTAACATTAGTTAAAATAAAATGTGTTCTTTTTTAGGCGAAAGCATCCTCTTATTAGAGCCTGGAAAACATGAATTTCCGTTTAGCTTTCAACTTCCATCTGAGTAAGTGAAACTATGTAACTTTTGCAATTTTCTTTCCCTGCAACGTGTCTGTCCCCATGGATGGGCACCGCTTATCTTCTGACACTCAAGTATGCGTGCTTGTCCTGAACAGCCTCTGAGTAGGCTTACCCTACTCACTCACTTTTTTCTTTTAACCAAAACCAACATTTTAAGGGCTTTTCCTGGTTTTATTTAACTGAAAAGTAAACTCATCAGTTAATCTCTGGTTTATTTCAGACCTTTGGTAACCTCGTTCACTGGGAAATATGGAAGTATTCAGTACTGTGTGAGAGCGGTTTTGGAACGACCCAAGGTACCTGATCAGAGTGTTAAACGGGAACTCCAGGTTGTAAGTCACATCGATGTCAACACGCCAGCGTTATTAGTAAGTTCTTTCTTCCCCTTTTCCTCCTTCCCTCACTTCCTCCTTCCTTTCAATAGTGGTATCTACATTTAGCCAGTTTTAGTGGTGGTCTGTCCTGTCACTTTCTGATACAATCTTGTAACCCATAGGCATTCACTATAAACATATGATTCTAGGTTGGGCAAATTACAAATTGAGTGTGTTAATACTATTGATTATGCCCATGTTGTTCAGGGCTTCTTTTGCCAAAAAGTTATACGGGCTTGAAATGCATTAATAAGGCTTAATAATCATAATGCACACACAGAGAGTGGTTACTTTTACCAGAGGGGCCACATTCACAGGGCTGTGGTATTCTAAACTCTTCAATAATAGCAGGTTGAGGAACAGTAATTATGGAAAAGTATTAATCATGCCCAGCCTGTTATTGAGGCCCAGGCCATTATGCTATGTCTCCTTCCATTCTGCATGTCATTTTCTAGCATTAAGTAAGTGCACGCAGCTGCTGCGGAGCTCCTTTCACTTACCGTCTCCTTGTGACAGATTTGGCCACATTAACGCATTGAACTTCTGATAATCACCAGAAATACTAGAGACTGATAAGAAAGATTAGGCTATAAGTAACAACAGAATAGGCAAGATGGGAGCTAATGAGCTAGATTCTTTTATCTAAACCCATATTAGCAAAATAATATAAAATTATACCTTATACTTTCATGATAGCTACTAGGACCTAATGGTTCTTCATTTAAATATGAATGAATGATTTTTTTTACTTCATAGAAAATACTGGGGTAATTTAAACTTTCCATCATGATACTATGTTACAAAGATGTATTTTTAGTATTGTAGATTTCTTTTTTAGCCAATGTTTCTAAAAATAAGGAAAAAAACAGGAGTAAAATGTTGTTTAACTCTATTTTTAGACGAAAATGAAATAGCATTGACTCTAATGTTCACCTTTAGGTTGTGAAAATATAACAGATAAGCCCGGCTCGCGTAGTCCCTTGCAGCCAAAATCATAAAATAGCCAGCACCAGCTGGCCGGGCTCATAGCTACAACTTATCATCTGCTAAAACCTTGTCTGAAAATTGGTGATGCTGTGTCTTGTATTTTTAAAAACCTGCTTAGAACTAGGAAGTTAACTGTTTCTAAGCTATTTATGGACATTGTGGCAAATGATTTAAGAGATTTTATTTTTTGCCAAAAAGAGATGATATTTATCCTTTACTATTCTTTCTGTAAATAAAATGTTGCAACTTTAGGTTTTACAATGAGCTTTTGGTTTGTACATCTTGTAAACGGAGCATTTTAAGTCTTGATCACTTCTCTTGATACTCTAGAACAGAAAATGGGGAGGTGTATTCCATAACCTTTCAGATCCGTTACACTCGGTATGTGCTTGCACTGCCATTTCACAACTGAACACCATTGTAAGTTAAGGACACTTGAAATTTCTGCCTGATAATACATTTTGAATTAAGGGAAAAAGGCTGTTTGTTTATTCCACATTTTAAGTGCCAAAACAAATAGAACATTCTGATTATTGGTTTTTATACCATTTCTCTGTTTACTGGATCTATGCATAAAATCCTTTAAAAAAAAAAAAGTAGTTTTATCATGTTAATAGCTACTACTATGGTTTTTGATTGCTTTTTTAAGGAATGCTTTATCATTACCCAGAAATATAATGACTATAGGGTAAAAATAGGATGGTGTCACCCTAATTTGAATCTGAAAATTCACCTTAGTTTTCCTAAAAAGGGAATGATTTTTAATGCTTGTGTTTGGGTACGTATTTTGTCTAATATGTCACATGAGGATAAGAAAGGTTGAATTTTTTTTGAACACATGTTTTTACAACTATTTAATGAAAAATGATGTAATTTTAAGTTCTCTGAATTTTTTAGACTGGTTTAATTAAAGTCATTTTATTATTTGAAATTTTCAAGACCCCTGTATTGAAAACTCAAGAGAAAATGGTTGGCTGTTGGATTTTCACTTCTGGTCCAGTCTCGCTGAGTGCCAAAATTGAAAGGAAGGGCTACTGTAATGGTAAGCAAAATGTCTGCAAGTCCAAATGGAAGAGTCACTCATTTTATTGGCTAATTTTAAGTGATTTTATAATAGTGTGTTTTGTAATTTATGATGTATCTATACTGTTTTAAAACGTGAGTAATAAAATTTTCTTTTTAATATGAATAATTGATATTTAAATATTTTTAAATGGATGAGTAGATTCTAATAAAACTCTGCTATTTCTGACTTCAATCCTGTTACTTTAGTAATTAAGACTAAAACTAGAAGTTGGGGGGAAATGCCAGCATTTTCTTTTAAGGTTGCTCAAGAATGTCCAGAACAGTGTTGCTCAGAAGAGAGCGCTCATAGTGTGAAAATACTGTTCGATTCCATGCTAGGAATACACATATGTGGGCTTGAGTCTAGGGCATTAACAGTCAGGTTGATGTTAGGACGACCATGTGTGAAGGGCCCAATGCCCTGCAGAGGACTGGGCCCACCTCAGGTTCTGGCGTGTTGGGAGTGAATGTCGTGTGGAATGGTATGACCGTGCATGTATAATGCAGATGTAAAACTTGGCTACTCCGTTCGTTGTTGTATTTGTGCTATAACATCAATTCCTTAAAAGCAAAGGCTTTGTTCTCCTGTTGAACAGATTTTAATTTATAGGCACAAATGAGTTTGTTAGTGATGTTTTGTACTTAACATAGTACTCAATCTTTTGTTGTATGTCTTAGTTTTTATGTATATTAGTCATTTACATATTTTTAGAATCAGTAACCTAATATTGGTATATTAGAAAAGTGAATAATGCAATAATTAGAAAACAGTATCTACCACAACCTGCAGTGAATTTTTATTTCTCTCAGATTTACAATACACCTTTTTCATCAGGTTCTCAACTTGTTAAAGTTGTGTTGCAACCTTTCAGTCTTGGTTGGTAAGGCTCTATTTCACTGCAGTGAGAACTTTCTGAAGTCTCTGAAGGTGTTTTGTTTTCTTTTTAGGAGAAGCTATTCCAATCTATGCAGAAATTGAGAATTGTTCCTCTCGTCTGATTGTTCCTAAAGCTGCTATTTTCCAAACCCAGACATATTTGGCTAGTGGGAAAATAAAGACTGTCCGGCACATGGTTGCCAATGTGCGAGGAAACCACATTGCTTCTGGGAGCACCGACATATGGAACGGGAAGACTCTGAAAATTCCTCCTGTTACTCCATCCATCCTGGATTGCTGCATTATCAGAGTAGACTATTCCTTAGCTGTAAGCAGAGCTCTTTTTAAAATTAAAAATATGGAGAATGGAGCAATAACTGGTGCCATGTTACTGTGAATATGTACATTTTATATCTAGGAAAATGTCATTTTATGTCAGCAGTACAACAGATTGTGGAAGGTATGAAGATTGGCCTTCGTTTTTAATCAAAAACTATCCCCCTAAGGAATTCAGTTAAATAACATGAAAGAATTAAGGTTCATTAAGGAGTGCTTGTTATGTTGAGAACATATACTTAATTTTCTATAGTTACTATGTATGTAATTTTCTATAGTTACTGTGTAAGCCCTGCTGACTTAAAATGAAGTGTGTTAAGGCCGCAGTTCCCCATCACAGAGCATTCACTGTATTTTGTGTGATTTTCATTTGGTTTGTTCTTCGTCTCTTTTGGTCAGGACAATTTACAATTATGTTGGGCATGGTGGCAGGCAACAAAGGCATTTGTTTCTATGAAAAAATATGTTAATTGGGATATCTACCATGTTGTTTAACTTATGTTTGTGCCCCTCTCTCCCCCCTCTTTTTTTTTTCACGTTAGGTGTATATTCACATTCCTGGTGCTAAAAAATTGATGCTTGAGCTGCCCTTAGTGATTGGCACAATTCCGTATAATGGTTTTGGCAGCAGAAACTCCAGCATTGCCAGCCAGTTCAGTGTGGATATGAGCTGGTTGACGCTGACGCTGCCCGAACAGCCTGAAGGTAAAATATTTTGAGGTTCTTTCAGAATGAAGTTTCACGCAGAGTCCCTGAGAATGGGATGCGTGTGACAGTAAGTGTTCAGGTGACAGTTACTGCTGCACTACAGCCATCCTGACTCTTCCTAGTAAAATCATAAAACGTTATTCTGGAAAGGGACCGTGAGAGTTTAGCTTACCTAGGATGGAAAGCTGCCAGTGGCAGATCCCAGAATAAAATCTGTGTCTCCTGATTTGGATTTATAATAGTAAAGCACTGAAAACTAGAATAAAAGAATAGGGAGTTATGTATTTTTTGTAGCACATTTCAATGATTTTTTTTTGTTTCTAGACTATAACACACATCTCAAAAGATTAAAATATAACCAATGTTAGTAGGAGTCTAGTAAAAGAATCTAGTAAATATTTTTTGTTGTAGTGAGCACAAAAATTTGCTGATTAGAGGGAAAAATACCATCTTTTTGTCATCAAATTTAGCTAAATTTCTTGCTTTTGTAAGAGTTGAGAAGAGAGAATGTAACTAGTTTTTACATGGATTTCTTAGACTCCACTCCATTTTCGTTTCAGCACCACCAAATTACGCGGACGTGGTGTCAGAGGAAGAATTCTCGAGACACGTTCCTCCGTACCCTCCACCCCCTGACTGTGAGGAGGAAGCGTGCTGCCCCGTGTTTGCCTGCATACAGGAGTTCCGCTTTCAGCCCCCGCCTCTTTACTCAGAGGTAACAGAGCAAGAGAAAGCTAGACTGCTCTTGTGTTCTTTGTAAATAAGCTTTTCTAAGTGCATGTTGCTGATTCCTAATTAGTAAGGGATGCATGTAAATTTTTTTTTTATTTTACGGTGATAGATTACCACATTTTGCAGTATTTTCCTCGTGATCTATAGCATGCATGTAAAGTTCCATGGATTGCCCTTAAGGTGTTGTATGTGGCCGTGGAATACAGAGAACTTAAGCAGCCTGCCGGGACTTGCAATAATCCCAGGCTCAAAGCAGCTTGATTTATAGCCATGATGTAAGAAGAAACGGATACCGGCATCATCTTGAAGAATGCTACAGGAGTAATCTCGGTCTGCTCTTTTTCTCAGGTTGATCCACATCCTAGCGATGTAGAAGACACCCAGCCTGTTTCCTTCATTCTCTGAACGTATTCCAGAAATCACTGTGTTCATCATCAAATTAGAATGTGGGTTCTTTCCTCCTGCCTTTTTGGGGAAGAAGGCGGGATGATGAACTCAAGAACATAAGTGACCATCAAGACCAAAGGTGACAGAAATTAAAGAATATGGGAACTTTCCAGTGGGCCAACAGGATTGTTGCACAAGTTTATGATATCCCCATATGTCCCCTTTAAATAATGGGATGTGAAGATGTGAAAAGTCACAGAGTGTAATGGAAGTCCTGATGGTGATAGAGTAAGTGAAGGGTGCGGGGCGCCTGCACTGACCCGAGAGAGAGGAATCAGTGTAAATAGTGGGAACACTATGGGAGTATACCTTTAAAAAGGGTTTCAAAGTGGAACAAAAGTATCGTAAGCTTTAAGGCAGTACGGACTCATAGGGAGGAGACTTGATTTTGGAGAAGGTAGCAGCCCAAGGGTGTGCATGAAGGGGAGGTGGCGTACTCCTGTCTGAGCGCCATGTGAGACCCTTGGATGTCGGAGTCCGTGTGACTTCTCACCACCTTCCTTCCGTAGGACCGAAGTCCTGGAAAGAATCGGTTCCTGAGACTGTGGTCTTATAAGGTCCGGTTTTCACTCCTTCATTGGTAGTTTAAGATGTAGTTTCTGAGTTGCCTATACAGTATTATGAAACCACGAAAGAGTCCTTTGAAAGGCTTATCAATTCAGAGGGGAAAGATGAATTTCAATATGAAAACACATGTTGAAAGCTGTAATTTTTACCCCTTTAAGTACTTTAACAGGATAAATGTTTGGTTTTCCTCATGTCTTATTTACCTATGAGCATATTAGAAAAAGAAGGGGATAAAAAAAGGTTGCATCCTCAGGATGCCTTGATAACTACACACAAAAAAACAACCAAAAAAAGCCTTTTTCTTCACCTACCTCTAGAGGGGTTATCTGACAGGTTTTACAACTCCAGGCCTGACACATCATCTTTGGAGTTTCTGCTCATTTGCAGTACAGACTCATCTCACTATCACTAAATCTGAACCTGAACCAAGGGAGCAGTCTGTACAGTCAGCATTAGACGGAACTTAATGTCTGCACATGAAAGGGTATTTCAAAATAGATGCAAAATCAAAAGAGGGTAGAAATACCATTTGAAAAAAGACACAAACTTAATTCCTGCCAAGGGACTTGAGTCTGCTGAGGGCTGTCACTGCATTGTGCTTTGTTATTCCAGTTCTTTAGTAATTCTATTCAAACTGTGATTTTGTTTATTGTTTGGTGCAATATTTTATTATCGTTTAACCTCAGGATATTCAGACCAACAAGATTGCGTTGCTGCTAAAAGACTGAGCAGTGTTTTGCTGTGCCCTCTCCCCTCTAGTCATGGCCGCAGGTTCACTTGCTTTTCCTTTGATCTGTTGGTTTCCTGAGCTGAGAGCGTATCTGGACACTAAGTGGAAGGGAGGTAGGGATTCCCACGGTGGACCGGCTGAGTACTCTGGTTTTTTCCGTGTCCTAAGGGTTTGATCCAGAAACCTGGTGCTTCCAACGCTGTACTTCATTCAGCAGAACGATTAATTTGTCTTTCAATCAGTATATTCAGTTAGAAATAGAAAAGTCCTTCTAAGGTTAAATTTTGTATTTAAAAATTAGTTGGCCATTTAATCAGGGATTTTTCTATAGACATTAGGTAAATGTATGCTTTTCGCCCTTCTGGACATACCTTTCTTCTCTGTAAGCATCGTAAGCATTTCTTTCATTGTCAGCCACTGTTTAAAATCACAGGTCAAAACTGTTATACGGAATTGTGGTACGAAAGTTGTCACAAAACTTTACTCCCGGCTTTGGTTTTTTATTTTGCTTTGTTTTTTATGTGTTTTTAGACAGCTGTTTATATTTAAGTGCTGTCTAAACAGTTTTATGTTTACTTTAAAAACCATCATCTTCAACTCCTTCTTGACTTCTAAGTTGTAGTTTACATGCCTTGTCAAGACGCAGTCCATCTCCATGATTCCAAAACAGACGGTGAGGAGGAAGAGAAGGTTTCGTTATGGCTCCATGTAGAAAAGCAGCTGCTTAGTGGAACCCTTCCCTGGGCTTGTTTGATCGCCTGTGTTAGAGAAATCAGGATGTGTGCCCACAGCGGTGAGGGAAAGCTGCTTTTGTAGCACAGAAGAGAATAGCTAAAAGGTCTGATTTGCCTTGAATTGGTATTGGTGTGTCTGACCTTAAGCAGGCAGGTAGGAAACCGCATACCTTCTTATAATCAAGAAATGATTTTATGAATGTAGAAAATTCTACATTGGAACAGAGAATACTTGAAAATGAAGGTAAAAATTTAGCTGCTGTATTTGCTTTTATATCCCCCTCTTGTTAGTTGGCAAAGAAACCGAGGCCTTAGAATTTTCTTTTTGATGCAAAAAGTTTGAAATTGAAAATGTGCAGCTTTTGGCACACACAATCCTCCATGGGCAGGACTTGTTAATGTTTTCATTTTGCACAATAAGAAACTCACTAGGCAGAGGTTATGTTTTTGATAAGTTAACTATGAAAACTTTTTTATTTTTGTTATTAAAAATGTAACAATTTAACCCACAGGAAAAAAAAAGATTGTATTTTGTACTCTTGTTTGAACCCTATGGGTTCCTTTTGTTAATAAAATGATTACACTGATGCTATGAGTTGCTAATTTTGTTTTTGTTTTGCTTTTTTGTCAGGTTTTTTTTGTAAGACTATGATGTAATTGTTATAAACTTAAGGGAAATCAGTACCACAAAACAAGATGTTACTGCTGTTAATTAAGATTGTTTTGTGTATGCATGCTGTCACCACGCCAGGCACAGCCAGACACAGCACAGGGGGATTCTGAGCCTATTTTTGAGGTGGGCTCCATTTCCCCGAGGTAATCAGTTTTTAGCATTCCCTGAAGAAAAGTAGTTGAGATGAGTAAATAATCTTAAGTCATTCTGGTTGTTTAGAGAGCATTATCTTCATTTATTCCCAAATGACAGTGGCCACTTTTTAAAGCTTCCTAACTTCATGTCTGGCCAGACTCTCCCCAGGATTGATTTGGTAGGTCTCCTGGGCAGTCAGTGGACCCATAGTAGCTGGGAGACACGATGAAAGCCATGTGTTTTGCACAAGGAATATGTAATGGTATGTCATCTCAAGAAAGCTGCCCAGACCCTCTGTTCTGGAAAATTATCCACCTTAGCTAAGTGGTACAAATTAGCCCAGGTCCTTTACTCTCCAAGTGTTTATAATATGTGAGATGTTGTTAAATAATAAATAGATCATTTCTGCATCCACATTTGCAGTCAATGTAAGTGGAGGTATTTGTCTCATGCAATAAATAATTGAGGCAAAATTTATAAGATCGCCTTTAAAGTTTCTGTAGTTTATATTGTGAAGTTGTGGATTACAATATTTAGAACCTGGCAGGACCTTACCAAGAATGTAGGACAAAGCCCTCATTATAAATGAGGACACCAGAACCCAGAGGTGTAGCCTGAAGGTGTGACCTACAGATCCTGAGTTGTCCGTAGGGTCCCTGCTCGCTCTGAAGTTTCCTGATGCTGTCGCTTCAAGGGAAGTTAGGGAGACAGTCACTGCTTTACATTACACGCCTGAGGACCTGCCCGCCTGGATACTAAGTGCACGGATGCTGAATCAAGAGTCTTCACTGTTCATCTGGGAAAGGATACCAGTCTTTGACTAAATTGCTTCATAAGTATGGTTCATTAGTAGCTGGAATCCTTTCTTCAGCAGAAGCATTTGTTTCTAACTTTATATTTTCAAATAGTTATAGACTCAGAAGAAGTTGCAATGATTGAGTACAGGGAGATCCTGTGTACCCACCATCCAGTCTCCCCCGAAGGTAACGTGTTACATAACTTGACACATCAAAATCAGGAAACGGAGGTTGACACAATACATAAAATCAGCTGGGGTTCGGGCGTTACTTGGATTTCCCCAGTTTTTGAGTGCACTCATTGTTCCTGTGTATATTTTTGTGTATAGTTCTGTGACATTTTATCACAAGTCTAAGTTCGCATCACTCCCACAGTCAAGATACCTGCTCCCCCACCGCAAGGAGACTCCCTTGGCTGCTCCTTGGCAGTCACGGCTTCCCTTCCCTGACCCCAGATGCCTCTGTTCTCCATCCCTATGGTTTTGTTATTTTGAGAATGCTGGACACCTGGAGTCGTGCAATCTGTACCTTTTTGATTGGCTTTTTTCTTTTTCTTTCTGGGTTTTTTTGTTTGTTTTGTTTGGTTTTGGTTTTGGTGAGGAAGATTGGCCCTGAGCTAACATCTATTGCCAATCTTCCTCTTTTTGCTTGAGGAATATTGTCACTGAGCTAACATCTGTGTCAATCTTCCTGTATGTTTTATGTGCAACACTGCCACAGCCTGGCCTGACGAGCGGTGCATAGGTCTGCGCCCAGGATCCGAACCTGCGAAGCCTGGGCCGCTAAAGCGGAGCATGTGAGCTTAACTGCGATACCACCAAGCTGGTCCCTTGATTGGCTTTTTCACTCAGCATAACGCCCTTAAGATCCGTGCGAGTTGTTGTGTGCATCCATAGTTTCTACTTTTATGTTCAGCGGAGACGTTTTAAAAGAAGGAAATTGGCTATTTAAAATTTCATTTTGCCATTTGCTAAGTGAATGTCTACCATTTATGTGCGCATGATACCTTTGTAAATATTTTGACTTTGAATTTGAGAACTACCTTTTATGCAGAAAATATATAAATGTAGGTTTACACAAACTTTTAGGGACTCATTTTTAGCTTGCCAAAGTACTTGAAGTATTTTACCTTTAAATAGTAAGGTTTTGCATTGTAAATGAGCAAGATACACCTGTGATGAAAGTATAAACCAAGGAGAAATTATCTTGGGCTGTTTATCCTATCGGCGTCTGTATCTGATAAGTTTTAGTATAAATTACACAGGAAATACAAATGTGTGCATTTGTATTAAATTTAGGCTCTTTTCTTTGCTCCTGTCTCTTCTTTAATCCCTTCTTTCCAGTCACACTTCATATCTGAGATGAAAAGCACACTTGGAAGCTAGGAAAAATTAGCTATAAAATACTTATTCTTAATAAAACAATATTAGAAGACGTGGACTGACTTGTTAAGACTATTAAATTTTTCTAGACAGGAAAACTCTATTTTATGGAAGTCATTACATACTAACGTACAGAGCTTTTTCCTAGAGCAAGACACGAATGTGTCGGTGATGGAAGGAGACAGCAAAACAAATATACAGTGAGAGGAGTGCGGGGGGATGAAAAGTGGTGACTAGTGCCGATTTCAGAATGTCACTATGACTGAATTCACAATGAACCGTTTCTTTGGTGGAGCTGTTGTGTGTTCTCTGTTGGGAGATTTCATTCCTGCTCACATTTTCAAAGAACTAAGATGTCTTGTGTTGGGGAAGTGTCAGAATTCCCCCTGCTTTTCCTTAAGGTTCTTATGGCTGGTCAAATAATTAAAGAGGCAGGTTAGCAGGAGAAAATCAAACAAAGTTTAATAGCATGTATACATGGGAGAAACCCAGCAGAAACTGAGTAACTCAGCCATGTGGCCGAGGCTGCCTGTTTAAGTACGTTCAGCTACAGGCAAGGAGGATGTTGGGTATAGTGATTTGGGGCTTCAACGAGGAGGAAGACAATTTACGTAGAGATGGAATGCAAATGTTTGTTAAACAGGCTTTGCTGGGCCAAAAAATGGGTTTGTTGGTGTCCTTTTATCACACCAATTTTACATCGTAGTATAGCTATCAGATGGTATGAGCTCCCTCCTGGAACAGGCCTTCTATGTATAAAGTCTTAGGCGGTTTGTGGGGGAAGGTCGGATGCTCTTCCTGAGTCTTCTGAGCCTTACTGTCTTCAGCTTGAAATAGTCCACACACCAGAGGGCTGCATCTTGGGGGCAGCCTGCCCTGAACCCCACCACTTGCATGGACAGAAAGAAACATGCTTTAGGCAGCATCTCCTAGGGAAAGCAAGGAAAAATGTAAGTGCTTCCCTCATACTTGCAAATACCCCCCCATACATACATGCACACATGTTTACCCACACACACATGTAAACACATGCCTGCACACATGCATGCGCAGACACCTCATCTCTTGCCCTTTCATCTACACTCTTTACCTTCAGACCCAGCTCTATTTTATTCCAGTAAGAATGTAAGTTCTGTTATAAAGGATAGAAACACAATGGCTTCCCACTTCCACAGGAATTTGCTAGAACAGAAGCCATTTTCCACCAGCTTCTTACCTGTCTTCCCACAGATGGTACAAGACTAATAGAGGCACCAGGGAAATATTAAATGAGTAAACTGAAAGCCATAGATGCCACGAATTTATCTTCTCCTTAAAAAAAAAAGTTACTGCATTACACAATAGTCATTTCCCTACTCTGCCCCTAGCCCTGTATCTCTCATGACTAAAGGACATAAAGTGTTCGAAACAACAATGACAATACTCATACATAGAGTATTTACTATGTTCTTTCCATGTACAAACTCACTTTACCATAAGAGAGAGATGCCCATGCTTTTTGATTTTATCTTTTAGTCTTAGATGCCAGAATCTATCCAAGAGTCCATGTGATAAGCATTCAGTATATGATATCTTATTTGTATTAACTTTCGCTGCAAATATTCAGACTTGCCTGGACTGGTTTATTGAGTTGATTCAAGTAAAGTATAAAGGTTTATGGTCTATAATTAATTAACTTACTTCAAAATACAGCACACACACACATACAAATGCTCTGTTTCTGAACTGGAGACTTCACCCCCAGGCAAGACAGCTCATGAAGAACTGCATTATTTATACACCTGGGGACTCAAGAGGGCACATTATCGTCGCCCATGCATCCCACTACTAGAAGAACACAGAGGGTGAGCCTTATTTTGTGGAGCTGATAATACTGGTAGGCAGTAGGCAGGTAAGGGTAAGGAGGCCTTCAGCAAAACAATTCCATGTTCCACACACACCCTAAATCACTGTGGTGCAGGAAGTTGAAAGCAGAACCCGAGTGTTGAAACATAATAGTCCGCGGCTTGATTCAGAAGGGCCTGGGAGCCCGTGCGGTACACATAAGGAGCTACACTGAATGCTCACTCTCCGAGAGCTTCACTACAGATCAGTTTTAGTAGCTCCAAGAGAACTGAGATTATGGAAAAACAGCTTAGGAACCTAAATACTTTCAGTTTTTTTCTCCTGCCTGAATTAAAACAAGTTTAAGAAGTATGTGAATGCACATACAAAGGAGGATATAATAGCAGGCTAAAAGTCGCTAGTTTCCTCTATCTTCCTTAGAAGGGGATAAAGTCAAAGATTCCTGGTGAACCCCTTAAGACAACCTCCTCCTACAGAGGTGGACTGAAAAGCCAATCTCAATGTTTGTTATTCCGTCCTTAATTAAACAGCTGGCCCTTTTTAAATAAATGCAGAATGCTGAGTTCCAGGGAAAGCTGTAGCTACAAATACCTACTTTTATCTTATCTGACCTAACAAAAAGCCTTGGTTACGGTGTCAAAAGATAACTTATCTCAAACATAGAAGGTTGTAAACACCAACAGCTGTTCCTCTAAGAGAGTAGCAGGATCACATCAGATAAATGGGATGCTTTTAAGAAAATTAATTTCATTGTACTGGAAGCCATTTGAAAACAACCAACTCCAGAATTGTCCTCCCAGAAACAAAACAAAAGTAATTCCCTCTGCCAATGGGAAGATGTTTTAAAGGATGTCTACACTGAGCAGAGAGGCTTCTGATCCTCTCAGACTCACTCCTGGTCACAATACAGAAGTCTCAAGGGGAAGACCAGAGTTGGCAGGAGCCAGGCAACCTGTGTGTTCACCTTGTTCTTTCTCCAGCCTCACCCAGCCATTGATTGCGGATCTTTGATCCCGCAGAATTAGCCTGACTGGTTCCAAGACAAGCAATCCTTCAGCAGGCCCCGAGGCAGATGCTGGGGAAGCTGGAATGTGTCTCATTGCCCCAAGTCCAGTCTGAGCCTGGGCGCGGGAGCACCTGCCTTGCTCAGCCATTGCCTCTCGCTGGCTGTGTGACTCACGTGGGATGGGGCACGTGCTGGGAGGGAGCCCTTCCCCAGACAGCAGCCTGCATTGCTGAGACCTAGAACCTCAACTCCTCCAACACCAGGATCCTCCAGAGAGAGGAAGGTGCAAGAAACTCCTCAAACAGAGAAATAAATCAGAAATGGCTGCCATCAGCAAAAATGAGGGCTCATATACCAAGTGAGCTCACTAACAGCAAATTGTCTTTCTGGGCAGGTTCTTTTTTGCATCTGGTTTTTGTGAAGGATTTTTATGCCTTAAGAACCAGATAATGCCAAAGCCGGAGTCTCTCTTCCTACCTAGCGAGGGCCTTGGTGCCCTGCCCAGTGATTGCCTGCCCTCCCAGCGGGACAAAATTATCCCATTTGCCCAGGACTTTCGCCCAGTCCTGGGACCCCTTCAATCCCAAACTGGCGGTTGGTCACCTACCCTTGTCCTTCTTATCAGGGGCAACACTGCTCTGCTCCCCTTCCCCTCACACATTGGCTGGGAGCCTTCAATGGGTCACTGTCTCTGAGCCTCCAGCCCTAAACTCCTCCTGCTGTCACCCAACAGCCCCCACGTGGACTATTTTACTGAAATGAACAAGGACAAATGCCAGGGGCCTGGAAAGCTCAGGCCCCTTTGGCCATTGGGATGTAGACTGGGACCCCCATGGAGGCCGACCTTACACTGGTCCTGTCTCCACCTCCCCCATCCCAATGGCCTCTCCTTCCCCATTCTGCTGATGGGCCCCAGCCTGCCGGGGGCCAGCCCACAGGGCTCTCCGGGACCCGGGCCTGGGTCTGGACCACAGGTCACACTTCTGCACACTATCTCCTCCCAGGTTTTGATCTCTGTGTACAAATGTACATGGTCAGAGGCCACAGTGGTGCCATCTCTGGCTGTCGTCTTCTTTCACCATCTCTCTCTCTCTTGCTCTCTCTCTCTCGCCTTCACAGAAACAAGGACCCGATTTCCCAAGAGCTGTGGGGTCCTCTTCTTCCTCTTGCAGCCCTTTCAACAGTGACCTGGGTCCAGAGTGAGCTGGGCCCCTCTCAGTGTGTAATTACTGTGCTGCTAATTGCCAGGATCGGATGGTATGCTCATGCACTCAAGGACCAACCGACCGCAAAGTACTATGACACAGCTGTGCTCGAAGGCTATCTGGAGTGCCTCTCCTGAACTTGCCCTCAGAGTCTGTGGCCGAGTCTTCTTAACATCTTCACTGGTGGAAAGTCGTTATCCTTTGAGATCGGAATTGATGCTTTGAGACTGTTCAAGGGCTGTGGAGAAACAAGCCTGGAGAGTAAACCTGAATACTGGGCTGGGGTGGCACTGATTCAACCGACCAAAGCAGAGGTGACGGACAGCAGTGAGGTGAGGGCAGCGGTCAGCTGAGGGACAGCAGTGAGGTGAGGACAGCGGAGAGTTGAGGGACAGCGGTGAAGTGAGGGACAGCGGTGAACAGGATGTCCTTCCGGAGTTTGACCAGCTGGCTCTGAACAAAATTTCCAAATGTCTGCTATGTAATACCTTATCCATACTTCACCTTACCTGGGTCTTCCCGGGTACTATCAGCCTGGGGAGGTGAATTGTATCCCATTAAAAATAATATGCCCCTCTCGCTGACTCTTAGTCCAGCTTGCTTTTGAAAACCCTCAGCTTCTTGGGTCCCTCTCCTACCCGCAAGAATTTCCTGGAAGGCCCCTGAGTAAGTCCACTCCACCACCCCTGGCATCACCTCTAACACCGTGACAGCGTCACAGTCCCAGACTGAGGGTGATTTTTGCCAAGTAGAGAAGAACAATTCCTGCTATTTTGTACTTTTTTTGGTGAGAAGTTCCCCCAAAAATAGCTTCTTGGCTCTCAACCTATTGCGGAGATTTTGGTGAAATTGCTGTTTTAGTTTTTTTATTTGCCGATTTCCCTCCCCCTAAGACTCAGCTGTGCAACTTGAGACTGTGCTGCTGGCAGAGTCACATCCTCAGAATCTCCACTCCCTTCTGAAGACTAAAGCTCTCAGAAGCGGCCAAATCTGTCTTCCCCAGCACCCTCTTCCCTTAAGAGGGGTCTTTCTCCGCCCCTAGATGTTCCCCAAATATTTCCCAGGTATCTACATCCATCCGTGAGCTCTAGGTCATTCAAGCCAGGGCCCTTGTCAACACCACAATCGTCAGAGTCACGGGAAAAGCAGGATGAGCTTGAGCACAACTGCAGGAGGGACCCATCGCCCAGCCCCCAGAGAGGCCACCTGCCCCACACAACACAAAAGATGGCCCCTTTGAATGAGAGACTGGGCAGAAGGGCACGCCAGGCTATCACTAGATTTCCATGAACATGTCCATCTGAAACACGCAAATCCCATAAGCAGGCAGGGAACAGAGGATTGACACATCTTTCAGAGGAAGAAGAGCTTAAGAGCAGGTGGGTCACTTCTTGGTGAGGGCAGATCCAGGGATCCCCAGGCCACTAAGAAAAAACACAGGGTCACTTGCCCCGGTGCCAACAGGAAGTAACTGGTCCTGAATGTGTCCACAAGCTTGCTTTGCACTTCATCTCGGCTCTCACTGCCTCTTCTGCGGTGGTCTGGGCTCCGTCAGGAAGCATCCAGTCTCCGGCTTGGCCAGAACCGAGTGAGGAACGCGGCACTTGTAATAAATCTGGCTGATGAGACTTTTTCCTGTCTCCTTTTCACCTATTTGATTGCAGGTGAGGGGCTCAATCTCTCGAATGAGCTTCTCCTATAAAAGGCCTCCATTTGTGCTTAGCGCAGACTCAGAAGCCCAGGGAATTTTTATATTTATTACAGAGAAGCAAGCATCCATTCTGCCTGTTTCCATTAACACAGACTGGCAATTAATGTGTTTGGTTCAAAAGCCTTCAAACATTTGTACATCCATTTGCACGTTTAAATGGCTCTGTATAACAGTCAAGCAGGTGGTTAACTATATGTATATTAAATTCATAGAGAAACTGGTAATTTTCAATTATAATTGTCAGTTCACAGTTTACATGATAAGAATTTTTTGAATAGAACCATTAGCTGATTTAGTTAGCCGGAGTTTTTATAAATCATGGTTTATTTGCTTATTCTACTTATAAAAGAGAAATTTTCAGCGTTCTCATATGAATCAATAAATATTTACTTTGGTCTTTATTCTGCCCAAATGCCAAGTTTGACAAAGGATGAAATATCCTTGGGTTTTCTTAAACAGCTGTTTGAATGAGGCTGTTTTATTAGTTGTTTTGTTTAGTATTATTACTCAGATAATGGTTTAAAAGTTTTTATTCATTTGCTATTAATTTGTTTTTTATAAATAAAGTCAAAATCGGGCTGAATCGCAGTTCCTCGTAATTTTGCAACGTTTTGTACTTTCCTGGTAATATGTTTTGACAATTGAAACTTCCAAGCCGATGAAAAGCTGTCCCATTTTTCTAAATGATATCCTTTAAAGCAAAACTCTGAAATATATAGCGCTGACTTATGCATAATAAAATTTGATGATTTTTGTCGCCACGGATAACATTTCTCTTTCCTAGGCAACAGAAATAATTTAAAAGCCTCTCGTTTGGCTTTTACAGCACACCAGGCAACGTGAGATGCCAGATCTCCGGGGGAGAATACCAAACTGGTGTTGGGAAGCCGAATGCCTTTCTGAAAAATACCTTCAACGTTCCCAACCCTTGCAATTCCCTCAAGTTGTTCCTGGATTTCTCCTTTAAAACACCATCAGGCAGGAACTTCTCTTCCCCAACGCGTGTAAAGAGGGCTAGTGGAGGATCTTCAGGTAGTTTCCAAAAGCTTGGAACCCTGACAGATCTGCTTCTAGTTCACTGTGTCTATAATTGGGTGCTGTTACCAGCTTTAACGTTCTCCTACTCAGTGCTTCAGTCCCCTCCTGTCCTGGTCCCAGCCATCTCAGCATGGACTCCTTAGACAATGTAAGAAACAGAAGGCCCTCAACTTGTTTCCTGTGGGTCCAGCCGGGTATTTTTTTACACTAGACAGAAGGGCTACGTGACTGGACACGGCCAATCTCAGCTGTGATGACGGATGCTTTCAAGACGGGCACTCAGAGGCAAGACTCAGAGAAGAATCTCTCGGAGTTACTCAGCTATAGACCAAGAGATAATGAAAGAAAACATTAAAAAGACGTGCTTTATCTCAGATGACTGGGAACTGTTACAAAGCATTTTGCACGATAAGCGGCCACATATTTTGAAGAAACAGAAACTTGTTCTTGTTTAAAAGTAATCTTCTGATGGCTCTGTCCTGCTAGCCACTGAATAAAGCATTCATGTGAGTCACATAAAGCTCCGCTCTGACTGAGGGCTGATTGCCTACTCCACTCCCAAAGTTTGTGAAGTGACCAAAAAGGGTTCTGTCTTTGAGTCCACTGATGTTACTTTGAGTCCCACTGATGATGAGGGACGTTGTAGGAAAAAGTGCAATGCTACTCTCAAAATACATGTTTACAGGCAACAGAAGAATGTTTCCTGGAAAGAGAGATAAAGCTGTTCTTCAACAGGGGAAAACAGATCAAATCAGAGAATTATCTAAGAGAAAGGCAACACCAAACAGAATCTGAGACCAGACTTTATCTCCTGGCTCCCCAAGGATAGAGCCTCAAACAAGTTAGTCAACTGCTCTGAGCCTCACACTCTTTATCTGAACAACGGAGGTAAGAACACAATCTCAGTGGTTGTTTAGAGAAATAATGGAGTAACATCTGCAAAAGAACAGATCCCGTAAAGTGTGAAGCCATAATGGATGTTCAGTAAATGTTAGGTGAATCTGGGAAAGTTATGTCATTCACTTCAACAATGAGATGAGTTAAATTTGGTTCCAGGGAAATTTAACATCTAGTCCCCTCCTCTGCCCCTCTCTGAACTGTCTCCCTACCCAGGAATCCCAAGACTAACCCTTTATTCTTCTCTGACGGCAGGGCAGTTCTGGGCCATGCTGTGTAGCCAACACCTAGGACCCTGGTGGCCGATTTCTATGAAGCACCCATAGCAGTACTACTTAGGAGAGAAGTGACAGGGGGATGGGACCTTGAGGAGGGCTGTTTTACATATTTCTATAAAAGCACTCAGCACTGAAGGTCGAGGCATTATCAGCAGATGATATGCTATCAGTGTCTGGTAGAAAAGAAGAAAAAATTTACAAGAGAAAGTATTTCTGTAGCAAAAATTGGAGCTTTTTAAATAATGTATCTGGATTTTCAGGATCACTTTAGGAATGATTCTGTATAAGTCAACATTCCTTTTGAGCTTATTGCTAGAACATTCTAGAAATAAACATCTGTGTGTAGGTCAATCCTTTGGGCAGGTTGGTGCTTGGAAAACCTGAATTTTCGTTGTGTAACCCATGGTGTCTCCCTGTCATGGAAGTTTTACTTTTACTTTCTTAATTTCTAAAGCTGCGAAGTATTTCTAATTTAGAAAATAAGAATAAAAGGAAAACACTCCTATTCACCACCCAGTTTTCACCACCCATAATTTTGCTTTATCTGCTTTAGATGTTTCTAAGTATAGAAATAAGACATTTTAGATAAAGTCAAAGATCGTGTTACAGGTCTCCTTATTCCTTCCTCCCTCCCTCCTTCCTAGAGGAGACCATGGTTCCCGTGTTACGTGACTCCATCCCGCTCACGTTTTCATAATCTTACTATGTCTCCCCCACCCCAGAAACAATTTGGGTGTGGTTGTGTGTATATGTATGAGTGTGTGCTGATGTTGTATATAAATGCTGTCACACTATTCTCCACATCTGCAAGTAGCCTTTGTCATTCTTCATCGTTCTCTGTGATGGTTTAAGGATTTATCCATGTTGATGCATGTTCTTTGTTTTCCCTGTATTTCTGTATTTTGTTGCAGAAATACGCTATGATCAACTTTAAACATACATTCTTTGAGACTCCTTGTTCCCTCTATTCTCACCAATACTCAGTACTTCCAAAGTTTTCATTTTATGAAATGTCCCCTCATTATTTTAGTTTTCATTTCCATAATTACTAGTGAAATCTAATAACTTTTCATATGGTTATTGCCTATTTGGGTTTTATCTTCTGTGAAATCTCCCGCTCCTACTCTTTGCTGTTCCTACTTCTGTTCTTTTTTTTAATTGATTCATAGAATTCTTTATATATTCTGGATCCAAATCCTCTTGTCAGTTATATGTGCTTGAATATCTTACTGGGAGATCTTTTTCAAAAACTTTTATTTCAGATAGACGCAGCAGCTAAAATACTCCTCCTAGTTTCTTACACATAGAAATTTCTGTTACCAGCATATCCATGTATTAATTCATTGTATGTTCACTCACTAATTCATTTTACAGGTATTTTTTGAGTACTACTTCCCATGGGCAAAGAATTTGGGGGCAAAATAAGGATAAATAAGATGTTTACTTTCTAGTTGGGGAGACCACAACAACACATATGCCTAAAGTACACGGTGAAATGTAATATGAGCTGTAAGAGAGGGTCCAGCTGAGAGAGCCAGAGCTTCTGGACATTTCATGGTAAAAGCAGCTTGAGAACCCGACTTCGGAAGTTGGATAGAAGTTGCACGCACAAGAATAGGGTTCAGGACATCTTGCTGGAGGAGATTCCATGGACAAATATCAATCCAATTTTTGAGCAAACAGTGTGCATATTTTATCTCATTTTAGCCTTAAGACAATTCTGCCAAGTGGTTATGGTCGTCATCTTTTCATACGCAAGGAACCCAAGGAAATGTGGGGAAGTTCTCAGATCTAGTTAATGTTGGGATTTCACATAAAACCCAAGTCTCACAGACTCCACAACCTTTGCTCTTGCCACCCCACAGCACCGCATCCTGACAGCTTGATGGTCTGCGCGAGAGGGACATGCATGCAGCAGCAACGGGCCAGTTGGTACAGCCAAGTGCCAATTGCTTCCTGGGCACGGGGGAAAGGGGGCTACAACTGGGAAGCGGGAGGCGGGTCACAGGGTGAGGGGCTGGAGGCCACCCTGAGGACTGCGGACTGGTGGCACACAGGCAGCCACTCCTCTGCCCTCTGGAGAACAAAGTCAAGCTATTTGTCTGAGCGGTAATGCCTGAGAGCGTTTTAACAGTCTGTCCTTGTGAGAAGCTAAGCGGAAAAATGGCAACAACTGCTCCTTTGCTTGAGAAAAATGGAAGTTCAGCCACATCAAACCACAAAGGCTGGACACATGATCATGCAGATGAGAAAGCCAGGACAGTTCTATTTCTCAATAAATATTTGTCGAATGAGTGTATAAATGAAAGAGGAAAAGAAAGAAACATACACAACATGGGTAACAGCCCAGGGAAGGCCACTTCAGCAGAGAGGAAAAACAGATAAGGCCACTATTGTTTTATTTCACAACTCTTTTCTTCCTCATGGCTGTTTACCTTTCCATATTTGCATTGTGAAAGGTGTTAAAGGGCCAGTAACCTTCATTTTCTTTCTGGTATTACACCTTTGGGCCTCTTCCCACAGATCCTCAGAGCTACCCTTTATCTCCTGGCAGGGGCTTCCAGGCTGACACAGAAGGCACTCAACAGATGACTGAAACCAACTTACCTGTTTATAGGGGAGGGTATCAAGGCCTAGAGATGTTTAGGAATTGGCCCAAGGTCACTGAGCACATCCTCCTCTCTGACTAGAGTTCACTGTTAGATTTTCAGAGTTGAGCTATACCGAATATTCACTTATTGAGAAAAAGAAACAAATACACACGAGTGTCTCACAGATCTTGGGAATTGACTCTTTCTAAAAGATCCCTCTTCTGGAATATGAAACTGAGAAGTGACGGTGGTGTCACAAGGGGTAGACAATTGGACTGGCTGAAGTGGAGGAGACATAAAATAATTCCTCATGTCTATTCCAGGAGTTGCGAGGTGACAAAGCCCTTTGAGTCTATTGTCTCAACTGGCCCCACACAGTGTCCTGGAGACACCCTTCCCCTCTATCAATGAAGCTCAAGAAGCCCACAGATGGTGAATGCACAGCCAAAGTTTACACTCAACTCTTGTGATTCCAGCTAAAGTTCTGCCCAACATCACATGGGCGGGAAGACACAGATCTGTCTGTAGGAGGAAGGAGCACTGGACAGCCAAAGTCACTGAACGCAATGGGCACTCATTCATTCATCCCATTTGTTTGATTGCTAGCCCACTGTGTGCCAGACACTGTAGTAAGCATGTACAGGTTCCCACCATCTTGAAGCTTAATTATTTTGATGTGTTCCAGACAATCTTTGATATAAAATAGGGACGAGACCCTTGATAGAAATCTTGCCTTTCTATCTTCCAACGTGACTAAATTGTCATCATTGAAAACTCATCCTCATGACTTCAACAGCTCCAAAATATGTTTCTTCAGAACTGGTTAAAGTCTGGGATGTGTCAGCATCCAGGGCCCTTTCTCAACTTTCTATGCACAGCATTTCTTGTCTCTCCATCAGGGCAACTACAGGCTGGTCAAACATCCTTACAGTCAACCGTTTAGCAGTATTGAGAGTCTGTTAGGATAAAATGCAAATGTACTTGAAAAGTAAACCATAACACTGTCTTCAACTCTCATCACCCAAACAGGAGTTCTAGCTACTTCTCAAACTTGCTTGATCCTAATAATGCCTTGGGATAACTTGATGAAAGAAGAGATTCCTAGACACCACAGGAATCTTCTAATTCAGGCCAGCCAAGGGTGGGAGTCTCTGGCAAGTCCAGAAATTTGGGGAAACTCTGCCTTCTACCACTTCTGCCATTGCAGGAAGCAGAAAGAAACTCTCTAGCACATTGTGGGCTTTTCAGTTTCGAAGAGTAGTGGGAAGCAGGAAACACCAGAAAGTGTTCAAAGTATATAAGTCAGGAGGACCAGAGGCCTGGCTGGGTCATGTATTCCAGGGAAGACAAGATGAGAGGTGAGCACGGGGGACCGGCAAAGCAGGAGGGAGTAGGACAGAGAAAGGAGCACTCGGATGATGATGCAGGGTGCAGAGAAGTGGGGAGATCAACAGCCCTGCTGACAAGCAGCTCAGCCTGGCCCACACCCAGCCTTTCCCAAATATCTCTCTTCACTGGCACAGTGCAAGCCAGCTAAACCAAGCCCACCTGACCTTGAGCTGCTCATAAACAGAAGGACTTGCTTAATGCCTCCTGTTGGCACCACTAGGACCAGAATGAGCCCTCAAGAACACAGGGGAGCCCATTCTGTGCTTGTCAGGAACCCCAAGCCCCTCTGCGGCTCTCTCATAAGTCTGTTCCTATTTTGGCAACAGAGAGGAAAATTGATCAGAAGGTGTTTACAAAGACTTATGTCCATAATCCTGAGTTTCCCTTTCCTGCTTCTTAAACTAGGAAGATATCAAAAATCCCCATTGTCTCGGTCTTGAAATGCCGTTTGGGGTTACAGTTAACACTGAATGCTTATTGTTCAAGAGTTGTAACTGACATAAGAATTCCTCATCTTACAACCCTGAGAAATTAATAAAAATGGATTATGCCTCATTTTAGGAACAAAAGCAAGAAATAATTTCAGTTAATCAACTTGTAGAAAAATGCACCTGTGTGGTAGAATACTTAGCCATAAAAAAGGATAAAATCATCCCATTCACAACAACATGGATGGACCTTGAAGGTATTACGTTAAGGGAAATAAGCCAGATAGAGAAAGACAAACTCTGTCTGATTCCACTCATGTGTGGAAGATAAACAAACATATGGACAGAGAGAATAGATTAGTGGTTACCAGAAGAAAGGGGGTAAGCGGTAGGCACAAAGGGTGAAGTGGTACACCTGTAATATGACTGACAAATAACAATGTACAACTGAAATTTCATAAGGTTGTAAACTATCATAACCTCAATAAAAACAATATATATATATTTTTAATGCACCTGTGAGCCTGTCAGGCTGCTAAGTAAGATCTTGGAATATGGAAGGAAGAGTAATCTGCTAATTACTTTGACACGAAGAATCTCACCTGATCCTAAGAGTGGTATAATTAAGCAGAAATGATTATTTCCAATTTGCAGAAGAGAAAACTGAGGTTCAGAATGGTTATGTGATGAGAGTGGGAGACAAGGCCATGATTTAAATTCAAGTTTGGTATTCTGATTCCAAAGAAAGAGATGAACCATGCAACACAACTTGTAGGATTTTCCAGAAATACTAATGAGAGTGTTCTGATAACCCCTCTCTCCCAACTAGATCAAGAAGGAGGCAATTTCTCCTATTCATCTTTGCCTCTCTGGAGTAAAGCACGGAGCTCAGAAAATGTGTGATGAGTGAATGAATGATTTAGCATCAGTTCGACCTTTCAATGCCAGCAGCCCTGGTCGGTCTCTAAAAACTATTCTTTTGTTTTAAGGCTTTTAATTCTCCTGGAGAATCGTTTCTCAGGGCTTCACTCCCACCTGATCACTTGCCATCAGTGCGGGGATCCAGGGGACCGCCCCTCCCCTTTCCCACATGCACCCCAGTTCAAACGGACTGATAAGCATATCTAAGGGAGATAGCTGAGCAAGATATTGCTGAAGCAATATCTAATCTCTCAGAACGTCTTATATTACAACTCAGAGACATGTCTTTTGAGACATGAACAGACAACTAAGTCAGGCCACCTGAACGTTCTATTACTATGGCATTGACAGGTAGGCAAGTGGATGAGTCGTCGGGCTATGGGATGATGTCTGAGCACCTTTGTCAGATCACCAGGTCCCGGAGGTGGGGGTTATGTATAACTGAGAGTCAGCTGCCAGGTAACACCTCGGCCTTCCTACTGGAAATCCTTCCTGTGGGATGGGTCCATGAAGCTTCTTCTGCCTGTGAAACCTGGAAAGAGAGAGACACGGTCTCAGTTGCTTCCTCAAAGTGCTCACAGACACCATTCTTGGAGGCAGGTAAGTGGCTCCTGAAAGATCCTCCCTCTTTAGGAACTCAGCAGCCCGAGCCCAACACCTGGGCTTGAGTCTTAGTTCTGCCATTTTCCAGCTGTATCACTTTTGGTCAGTGGTATCACTTTTCTGAGCCTCAGTTTCCACAGGTGAAGAAAAATAAATAGATCCTAATGTTACTTTTACCATTGGGTTGCAATGAAAGTTAAAGGAAAGACTCAATGGAAAGGCTTATACAGCCCAGTGCCTGGCACATTAGAAGATTTTGACAAATGTCAATTATTTTTGTTGTGGTATTTTTTACTCCTAAAATCATTTTTGTTTAATTAAATGGATTGTCTGGTAAAGACCTGCCACTTATCCCTTAGAGGACATCAATCAGCGTGTGTGAGACACTTTCACCTTTCACAAGCTCATAGAACCTGAGCTTTAGGGGTGATCTCAAGGGGTGGACCCTCAGAGAGCACCTCTCGCTTTAGACAAGGCAGAGCCCAGTGGCACCATCCAGGATCACATTGTGACACACCAGGTTAGAGTTCGGGTTTCCTCATGCCTCATCTCTGCTTGCTCTGGAACACCATCATCTCCTCTCATGGCCCACACTATCTCTTTAGTATCCAAAGAAATACCTCTCTGGGACCTAACAACATTGTTGCTAACAACGGGAACTGTCAAAGAATAATTCATGTGGCTCTCCAGTCCTTGCATTTAAAAAATTTTCTTACCCTTATAATTGAAGAAGTAAACTCTCTGAAAGTTCAGCATAGATTTCTGGTAGATGAAGCATAAGAAATCAAGAAAGAGGCAGTTTCAGTAAGGTTTGAAGCTAGAGAATGTTCATATGTCAGCATTCCCTTGAGAAATCTTGTTTTGTGAGATTCTAATCCAGTATTTCAGACCAAGGAGCTTCGTGACTTGACGACATTATTGGAAGAAAACATTCCCCTGTAGAGATCCCTTACCGAGACAAATGTAAGAGTTAGAGCTTTGAGATACTATGTTCCCCTTTTCATAGAGTAGTGTGCTCGGAAGCACCAGTGTCCTGCAGAGAGGCGCCTCAGTTATAGACCTCAGGACTGGAGGCCCTCTGTCCCTGTACAGAGATCCTGTCTCCGTGAAGACAGAGCTGGGTCTGGCTCTTCACTACTGCGTTTCCACAGCCTAAAGCAATGTCTATCAGATGGTGGCTGGTCAAAAATACTTCCTGCTGCTCTTGTTGCTTAGGGGCAAATTTTAGAACAGAAGACATTTGTTAAACCTTTGATCTTTCCATAGAGTTTCGCAGGTCAACAAGAACAGTAACAGCAACAACAAAGCAAGCAGAAAACACTGAGCCGGCCAAGACTGGACCCTGTCCTCTTTGCCAAGCTGCTGAGCTCGTTTTCCTGTTGCCTTGCAGCCCTCTGGGCGGTCATTGTTTGGGTGTGCACTCCTGCCTGTTTCTGGGTACAACACTGTCTTCTAGGAGTTCTCACAATGAACAAATTTTGAAGGCACGCCAGCTCGTGCTCAGACTTCCTTTTCTCTGTTTGTTTTCCAGAATTCAGGTCAGTTTCTATCTCCAGATCTTCCTATCACAAGAAATTGGATTTCAGCTCTGGTTTTCTCCACGGGACACAGCACAAACATTGGATTGGGGGTCACCCTCTGACTTAAATCACTTCTTGTCTCATCATGAAAGGTGAGCAGCTTGACCTTCACAGCAGAAGGGACTGGTGACAAGTCAGGAAACCTGAGCGAACTTCCCAAGGACCTAACCCTTGGGAAGAGGTTAAGGCTTTAACAAGGAAAACAAAGAAACAACTCAATAGCAGGCAATAGGACAACGTTTAATTGAGATATGGTTTCAATATTAAAAAAAAATCTGGTGGGGCCACAGTGTTCATAGAAAAAAATTGCTCCTGTGGTCAAGGTGGCCAAGAGAAGGCTCTCAGAATCAGATCTCAGATGGGATGGAAGACAAGATGTGGAAGAAATTAGTGGGGTTTTCTTGATACTTAAAAGGTGACCTTGTTTCCAAGATTGTTGATAATGGTGTTTTGGTTCCATTATCTCCCATCTTGCTGCCCCAACCCCACTGTTTCTGTCTGGAGGCTGCATGTGTTGGCGCAGAGTTATTCCCATTGGCCTCAGAGCCCAGTTACTCATTCAAAAATATTTATTGAAAGCCTTGTACATGCCAGGTATGTTCTAGTTGCTGCAGAGACCAAAACAACCACGGAGCTTGTGGCCTCTTCAAGGAAAGACAGACAATAAACAATGAACAAATAAATAAATGAACTAGTACAAATAGTAGTTGATAATATCAAGAAAATACATGGGAGGATGGGAGAGAGAGTGGCTAGTTGGGGATTTTCTTCTTTAGATAGGACCCAGGGAGGCCTTTGTGAAAGGAATGCATGTGAGCTGAGTGGCACCGATGACGAGAAGCCAGCCACCAAGGGCCAGCTGGGAGAGTGTCCCTGGCAAGAAGTGCTGGTGCAAAGTTTGGAGATGGGAAAGAGCTTGGAAAAATACAGTAAGCAGGAGAGGAGAGGAGCCAGAGAGAAGCAGAAGACCATCAATCAATCAGCTGTGCCCTTGAACGTAAGTACGGCCCTATGCTCTTGTAACTCGGCCAAGCTTATAGTATTTCTGTCTGTGAAGGCCATCCCTGACATCTCATAGAATGTGACTGGCTGGTAAAGTCTTAATGAAAGATAAAGAACAAAAGAAAAGAAAGTATAGGAATTTCTTAGTGCTGTTTTGTTGCCCAGGGAAATTAAAAATTGCTTGAAACAAGAGTGGCAACAATCCTCCTCAAATCTGATGACTCTTAAAATTTTGGAGACTTCCTATGCCTGGATGTCTTGCTAAAGTTCATGGAATACAAAGCTGGGTTGGAATAAAAAACATGTTTTGTTATGCTTCTCTAAATTGGTAAAATAATATCATGGGAAAAGCATAAGCTTGGCCATGCTGGTCTCCTTGACTGCTGTATGACCTTGAACAAATGACTTAACCTCTCTGAGCTTGTTTCCTCTTCTGTATTGTGAGGATTATATAAGATAACAGTGGAGGTTCAGCTGGCATTAGTTTTAGCTCTTCCCTCCATGTAGACGATGGGAAAGTGAACCTCGAAGAGAAGACAGGTGCCATTTAGTAAGGAGAGGAAAGGTGGAAATGAGGGCAGGGATCTTGTCCATGCCCGGAGCTGTGCCTGGAATACAGCATTTGCTCAATAAATATTTGTGGGATGGATGAGTTCTTAAAGGGCCTGAACCCACCATAGGTAGGGCTGGGAACAGGCACTTCAAGGACCTCAGACGATTTTGGAGTGAGTTTACTCCCAGTCCATTTGGTCTGTGACTCTTCCTTTGGTTTAGAGAATAGCCAGTGAGTGATGGGCGGGCAGGAGGGGGAGGAGGAAAGACACAAATCTTTGCCCTGTAGGACATCCAACCCCCAGAGGTTATCCGCAAGGCCAGAGCATCCTTCCATGCTTGACTTGGAGGATCAGTTAATTTTCAAAATAGTTAAATAACTTCCATTGTTTTTATAAAATTCAGAAAGTACAGAAAAAACAAGAAAAAGTCAACAATCCCACACTGAAACATACAACACTATTTTTCTCTTTTTTTTGTTTAAACTATGAGTTTAGACATGATGGAGATCTCATTGGCATCTCAGTCACATGTCCTTTCTTTTTCAGTCACTATGCTGGGAGCTAGAAGGTTCTCCATCCACGTAATTTTTTGTGGCAGCATAATAGTCCAGACTAAGAGCACACAGTGATTAATCCAGCCGGTGCCCCAGTGTTGGCCATTCAGACCGTTTCCAATTTTCCTATCATACACCCTTTGCTTCTTTCACTTCACCTTGGGAGCACCGACGGGTGATACAGAAGAGCAGATACACATTAAGTAAGATCATGGATTTAAAGGACCTGGAACATGCTCCACCAGCCTTACCACGCAGCAGGCCCCTCTTGGCCCTGATCGCCACCCGTGGAGAGCTACCTTCATCAGGGACACTGGTGCTTGCCTTTCCTTCTCTGAGACCAAGCCTCGGGCTACTGTCCTGACTGGCATTGCAGTTCTCTGACTCCTAGAGGGATGAAGGGCTGGAGGGTGGGAAGGGAGGCCAGAGTGAGACGGCCTGGCTTAGGGTCTGCACAGGTGGAGCTGTGTGCTCAGACTGAGGTCTCCTTTCCCCCAAGGCTGGAGCTTGTGGCTGCCCCAGTTCTTCTCCGCACTCAGGCCAGACAACTTGGACCTGAGGTACTCACCGCTTAGCTCTCACTTGACAGCAGAATGCACTCAGCCTTAGTTCTGAAAACTTGGAGTTTGCCCAGGGCTCAGTGTAAAAATATCTGTCTATGGAAGGGCTGCTGTCGAGATTGGGCAGATAGTTGATTTAGATGCATAGCAATCTCTTTTTCCTCCCATCCCTGCCCTTCTCTCCACTCCACACGAAGAGAGGGACACTATCAGCTCCCTTGCCCCCTCTCAGTGCCAACAGAGCAACCTCAACTGTAATATTGGTTGCATTGGATTCACGTGAATGTGTTCTTGTGTCTCTTGCTTGAGGCCGGCACTGCCAAACTCCTCCTTATATTCTCAGTACTTAGCATATTTCTGGGCCCAGAGCAGATACTCAAAAAATGTTTGTTGCACTTTATTTGTGAAGGGGAAAAATAATTAAAGCTGATTTTTAAAAAATGCATAACGTGTAAATAGAGTGAGTGCTAGGACCTTCAGAGCCTGGGCCGTGACTGCTGGCCCGTTGACACTGTTCACGGAAGGTTGTGCGATCCCTCGGTTGGGATGATCTTCAGAGCCAGATCATAAACTGTATCTAAGAACAAACGTGGTGACTCAGCAGCACCTCCTTCTCGACCACCGCAGGATGCCTTGGTGGATCAAGTCTCCTTCACCTGGTTTGGCTTCTGCACAGTGACTGGCGGTTTCTAAAAGCTGAAGTTGAAGACGTTGCTGGTATGTGAATTATTCTGCTGCAGGGCTTTCCGGGAATATGGGCAGAGCCAGATGATTGGAAATTTCCCATCTAATCTGCCGGGAAGGAGTCCACATTCCTGTACCTGGAACAGGTGGGCAGGCTTGGTGATCGTAACACACACGATTTGCCTGCAACTTAAAAACCAGTTTCTACCATCTCTAAAATATCCTTCTACTGATTCCCCCCCCCCCCACCCCCCCCAACCCCAACCTATTCACTCTCTGAAGCAAAGGAGAATTTAATGGGCGATCACTCTGTCTTTGCTGGGCTAACAAAGACAGCGCGAGTACACTCAGCCCAGGGCCACTCTGGGGAAGGCAGACACTCATTCTCCTAGCTCCTAATGAAACCCCAAGGGCGGCGTCTGGGAAATTCCCTTAGGAAAGAGTGACTCTGACAGGAAGTGGCTTCGGGTGAGAAAAGCCTCTCTAATTTAAAGCTTCCTTGCTTTTAATAAAAACAAAGTCTTTAAACAAATGGTAAGGGAGGAAGAATTTAAGTACTAGCTACTCTAAAATGGCATGTTTGGGTGATAAGAATTAACAAATTCTTTCCTCCTCCGTGGAAGCTCCAACGAATGAAAGCCACAAATAGCATTTGCCAGGTCGAGGCCCATTTGCCCCCCATTTTAAAGGGGACATCACATGATGACCATGGTATGCAGACGAACAGGGGACAAGTGAGGGCCTGAGCCCCTTGTGTGGGAGCAGTCAGCATGGCTGGGCCCAATTCCAAAGGCTCATTCATTCACATCTGAGCTGTGGATTTTGAAATCCACACTGGGTCCAGTCCTCCACCTGGAAGGAGAAACAAACCAGCCCTTTCCTTTGGCTTTTCCCTGGAATGCCCAGTACAAGAATGAAGAAAGTCCTAGAACAAATGATGTGAACCAATAATGTAGTGGTTTATTCCAACCAACTCTTCCATTACCCAGCGTAAGAACATCCGTTGAACTCCGTTTCTGGAACACCACAAAGTGATAAAATTCTTTGAAGCTTCACTTCTGTTGAAAATGTCCATCACTCCTGCCCTCCTTCCTGCCCCTCCTCTCCCAGCTGGTCATCTTTTATTCAAAGACAAAAGGAACTTTAAAATGGGATGGCTACATGCACCTCCTGGCATGAGTCCCTTTGGAAATTAATCTTGTGCTCAGTTTTCCCTGATTTATGACAGTCTTTACCTCCTTCACACATCAAAGAAGCCAATGAAGATGAAAATAATTCTCTTATTTGTCTGAGGGGCTAGTCATGAGAGAGTGCCAGCCCTCGATCATTAGTCCCCAAGGACATACCTCACATAGCAGTGGGGTTGCCGAAGAATTAAAAATGTGTGTGTGCACGTGTGTGCACGTGCATTTGTGTGTGAGTCATGAGGGCACAGGCATAGCTTTCTGGCTACTGTCCAGGGCATCCTTTGGGCTGGTAAGTGGGGTTGCTGCTCACCCCCACAGACTATCCGATGTCCCCTTCCTAATGAGGTCTGCACATTCGGTTGCTCTGTGAAGCTCTCTGGGTGCTCCACCATCTTCTCACTTTGCATCAGCTGGGAAGCCTAAGACAGCAGGAGAAAGGGCGAGGTGGGGAACAATCAGAGGCACAAAGGATCTCTATTACCACTCCCTTCACTCTGGCACAGTCTCTGGAAGACTTCTGCCATGGCCCATACTCAAAGGCTGTTCATCACGGCCTGGGGGAGCTTCTGAAAAGCTCTGTGTGTCAAGTCCCCCATGTGGCCAGAAGACACAGGAGACCACAGAGCATATAAATGGAGCGACAGAAAACCATCCATCAATGACCAGACGGCTAGAAGAAACAAAGTTCAAATATTTAGCTCAGGATCTCAAAAGACCAGAAGGTTAGCCTCCCTCTGCTGTTCTCAGGACAGGCATTGTGTTCTGGAGGAAGTTGTCAATCATCTTAAATCTAGACTCTAGGCCCACTTAACCACATCATAAGATCAAGGACTGTGCAGGCTGAAGGGAAAGACCTGTTGACAAGGATCTGATCAGCACAGACGACCAGAGCCGCGGGAGTCAGAAACCAGTTCAGTTCAACAAACATTCATTGAGTGCTTACTAAGTATTAGGCCCTGTGTTGGGTGCTAGGTATGCACCCAGAAATAAATAAGAGAAGGGCTCTGCCCAAAGGATTTCACAATTTCATCCATTCTCAAGCCCATGGGCACATAAACTTGAGATTAGTGCCAGCGCAGAGCAATACCCAGAGTGGTTGGAGACTAACCCAACTGTTTAAGGAAAGCTTCCCGGAGAGTATCACACCTGAGTTCATACCTGAAAGATAGGTAAGAAAGGCTTGAGATGACAAATGAGAAGAGCATTCCAGGAAGAGGCAGGATGGTAAATAAAGGTATGAAAATCTGTGGAGAACCGCAGGCAGCTTAGTCCCATGGGAGCACAGCTTATCAGATGGAGAAATATGGGCTGGGGAGGTCGACAGACAGGTCAGAGCAGAGGGAGGAGTGGTCAGATTTGCAACATAGGGTGTTGTTGAGACCGGATTGTAGCAGGTAGGTTTAAAAGAGGCAAAAGAGAAAGACCAGGAAGGTACTATGGGAACATTCTAGGTGACAAAGGTATCAAATCTACCTACGTCCACCTGGATACAAGTCATTTTCAATGGGGCTTTAGGCTGCAAGAATTGACACACAAATTTGGATGTTTCTAGAATAAGAGATCCAGTGAGTAGATCCACCCACTGCCTTGGGGAAGAAACTACCCCAGTGGCGTGAGGCACAGCACTCAGTAACCTAAAATCCAGAATCCAGTCACTTCCATTACTCACCCACAAAGGCTTGTTCAACCAGTGCGGAGGAAAGAACGATCTGCTGGTAAGGCCTATTGCTAATTAGCCAACAAAGGCGTCATCCACCTTGAGCAAAGGCAGGAGGAAGGTCCATTTTAAACCCAGGGTAAAGGCTGACATGGGGAGGGGATTAATTTGGTTTCACAAACATAGCAATCTTTCCATAAAGGAGGAGTCAAAGAACTCTTTAATTGGGTCTTTATCAGCTTCCTGAACCATCCTTTTGGAAAAATTAAACTAGAATGTTTTCTCTCTTCTTTCTCCATCTGTCCACCCTCCCCTCATTTTTAGATGCCTGAGCATTGGCCCTGATGCTTAGAGTGGTAAGTGATGAGATCTCTCATGAGCCAATGTGACACAATTACTCTGAGCCCTTCTTTTCAACTGGTTTTCTTTATTTTATGTTCCTGAAAAGACTCTGAAATCTTGTATTGGAGAAACATTCCCTGCGTGTTTCTCTTTTACTCCCACCCTACTACCACACCCAGAACATGTCATTTCTGACACTTCTGGCCACCCAATGTGTGTGGGTTTTTCCACACATCAGGCAATTCTCTGCAACACAAGGTGGGTGTCCTATAATTCAATTCAATTCTGACACTATCCACCTGGAGATAGCATCAGATCACACAAGTTAAGTGCTCAGTCCCACACAGCTGCCCCACTTCGGATGCCAATCTCAAGTCCCAGGTTTTCACCTGTGCTTCAGAGTGACTGGCTATAACTTGGGGTTCCCAAGCCCTCCTACTTGGATTCAATACTTTGCTAGAATGGCTCACAGAGCTCAAAGAAACACTTAACGTTTACCGGTTTGTTATCAAGGATACAGATGAACCGCCCAGATGAAGAGATACAGAGGGTAAAGTCCAGAACGGTCTTGAGTGCAGAAGCTTCTGCTCCCATGGAGCTGGGGTATGCCATTCCCCTGGCACATGGATGTGTTCATCAACTCGGAGATTCTAACCTCATACTTTTGGGATTTTTATGGAAACTTCATCACATGGGCAGGATCGATTATGAACTCCATTTCTAGCCCCTTTCTCCTCAGAGGGTAGCAGTGGGGTTGAAAGTTCCAAGCTTCAAATCATGGCTTGGTCTTTCTGATGACCAGCCTCCACCCTGAAGCTATCCAGGAGCACACCAAGAGTCACCTCCTTAGAGCAAAAGATATTCTTATCACCCAAAAAATTCCAAGGGTTTTAGGAGTTCTGTGCCGGGAACTGGGGGGCAGAAGCCAATATATATATATATATTCTATTATTACACAAACCCCCAGCAACCTTTTCCCCCCTGGAATACTGACATTCTCTTTCAGTTTCTATTCTTACCACTTAGTCAAAGGGAGGCCAGTTTTTTCCGCCAAGATTTATTTCAGAGGAAAATGAACATGTAACACAGAATAAGTCTTTATGGTCATATTGATGAGGATTTTTAGGATGAGGATTTTTAGGCTGGTTAATTTTACAATTACAGATGAGAAGCAGGCTCCGAGGAGTGGAATTTGCTTGTCCCTTTGTTGGGAAACATTTAAATTTCTAAGGGAAACCTCTATCTGTGAAGATGCCTCCCTCTCTGTGCCAGGAAGAAGGGGGATAGCCTTATCTCTAGAAACTCTCAATGCCAGAGGCAAGAACTTAAGTTGTTACTGTCTGGCAACCTCATGTAACTAACCACCACCCCCCAAAATCCTCTTTTTAAGCGGTTACTTCTGCCATTTACTCAATCCGGTTTGATTCTTATCTAAAAGTTGTGGGACCACCAAATGGCCAGAGCCTATGGGCACTGACACCGTTTTAACTTTTTTACATATTCTTTGTCTTGTAAAGAGATAACTCACATACCTATGCCTTAAATTTAGCTCTGACCCTCAACTTGGGGCAGCAGAAGCAGCAGCAGAAGCGGCAGCAGCAACATGCCGGCAGTGGCTCCTCCTGCCCGTGGGCCCTGTCCCCACGCAGCAGCCTGACTGCCCATGGGTCCTGTCCCCATGCTATTCTATTCTCTAAATAAAAGAGCACTACTGCCAGATCTTAAGAATCTAAGAAATCTTTCTTTTGACTCCTCGGCTCACCGACCCCGCGTCAATATCTAGGTCAAGAGGACACAAGAAAAACTCCAGCATTTGGCCAATTTGGTAAAGATATGTGGACATCAACACAATGAGGAGTCTAAGGCACTTTATCTAAACTGCTCCTCTTTCATTCACGGAAAACACAACAAAAACAACAATCAGAGCAGTTGTCTACCTGAACCATCAATTTACTTGACTCGTCGGTTTAGTTCAATCACGCGGTGCCATATACACAAGGCCTGCACCTCCCTGTTTAGTAGGAATGTTCCTCCTTGTCCTGCTTTCTAAGTTACCTTCAACAAAAGACCAGGAAGCCTTGATTATGCAAGCCAATGAGCACCGTGGCGAGGAGCGCAGTCCTGGGGATTACACCTACAACAGAGTGGGAGGGACCAAATTAGTCATCAAGAATGCTACCGTTTTAAAGCCTCCAGGAGGCCTCCTGTCATTATCGCAAAGTTGCGGTTTCCTGCTTACCCGCCACAACCTTTTTCTGAGCTTTGCCATTCGTCATTTGGGTGTCAGTATCAGAGACTTGTAAGGAAGTGACAAGTATTCCCAATCATGGAAGCTTGAATTTAGGGCCTTACATAATTTTAAAAATCAGTATATAATTTGAAAACAGTCCAACTTTCTCTTTTTTGAGCACCCAATTTCTTCTCATTGCTGGTGGAGCGTATAAGAAGCCGAACAGAAGAGGCACCATGAAAAATCACAATCACAATAATAACAGCTGACATTTTCTGGGCTTTTGCGATGCCAAGCTCCATCTAGGGGTTTATATTTGTTAACTCATTTAACCCTCATCACACTCCTGCAACAATGATGCTATTATTTTGCCCTTTTTATGGATAAGGAAACTGAGCGATAGAAAAGTTAAGGCACCTGCTGAGGCCACACATTTAGACCGTGGTGGAGCAGGGCTTCAAAATTGTGTGATTACGAGCCCAGACTACATCCTCGGCCAGACCTTGGTTTGCCTGCTGCTTCTGCCATTCATCAGGTGTCACCTTGAAAAAGTGCTCCATAGTTTAAAGCCTCTATTTTCTCACTGGAATAACTCGAAAATTATATTTACCTCATTGGTCGCTTGTCAGGATTAGAGAGGTACATGCATGTAAGGATCATGGCACAGGGCTTGGGACACCAAGGTTGACCCCTCGGTGTATTAGCTGCTACTATTATTGATTCCAGCCAATCTCCCCAGCGTGCCCAGTTCAATCATTCAGTAGCTAGGTCCCAGCTGACACAACTGGGCCACCAATCAGTGCCTGCTCCCCATTGGGTCTGCCCCTGTGACTTCCGCTCTAGGGTGTATGTGAAACCACTATGTGTTTCCTCTGTTCATGGTCAACAGGGCCCAGCTCAGTGGTCACACGGGGCCTCTCACTATCCCTTTGTGTCAGCCCACCTAGGGGACGAAACTGTCCTTTTCAGAGGCTCATTAAAAAACCTAAAGGAAACTTTGTTTCAGCTCCAAAGGCTATATTTTAGGTTAGATTGTCTCAAAACTCAACCTCCATATTTGATAAACTGTTTTCTTCAGTTTCAGCTGCTCTGAAATGACTGCCATCCCCCCACATGTGATTTCCTGTGCACTAGACAGCCTACATTTTAATTAAATGCATGCCTCAAGGACCCTCCAAATTTCTTGAGAATCTGTGCAGCCATTTTCATGTGATAATATAATGTTTCATTTCTGTAATTTGCATATATTACATATGTTTGTATAAATATGAATGTTAAGTTTAGTAAGCACATTTTGTAGACTTTTCTGACAGAAGTGGCTGATGTTTTAAAATCTAGAGGCATACACAGGGCATATTAAGTGGTTGTTTTCAATCACACCATTTTGGTGAGACCCAGTAGACTGGACCTAAGGCTGGACACTCGACCACCCTAATTCTCACCCTGACTCTCCTCCTGTGTCAACTGGGAAGAGCAACGGTAATAGTGCAGATTTACTGAAGGCTGACTATGTGCCAGGTACTATTCCATGGGCTTTGCTCATATTAAATTGTTTAATGCTTTCAATAACGCTATGATATAGCCACAACTGTTGTTTCCCATATCGCAGCCAGGGGCACTGAAAACTAGATTATAAAGCTCTAGTAGTGGGGCAGCTGATTTGCGCCCAGGCAGTCTGGCTCCAGGGCCTAAGCTCTTGGTCACCACATTCTTTTGTGTGCCACTTAATACTTGCTTAATTGAGGGGCTCAAATGAGTGTTCGTATAGACCCAAAATAGATCAGGTTTGAAATTAATGCATTACATTAACTGTCTGAAGACATGGGATGATGCTAATTAAGAGCCCCAAATTAGAAAATCTTAGAATAGTTTAAAAATCATGAATTTATGTTTCAGGCCATATTTTCTAGTCTCTTTGAGCACCTTGTAAATTTTCCAAGTAGGATTAGGAGAGAAGAACAGAGAGCTAGTGACAGAGCTCTGCATAAAAAATCCATAGTGAAGATCATAAAGACCCTACATTAGTTCTTCCAAATACAACTATTTAAAAATAATCTTTTATTCCTGTGGGTGTATTTTGCTTCTAGTTTTATTTCACGGTAATTATCTGTATTCCAATCTCTTTAACAGTAGCATCCCCTTAGTGGTTGATCCCAAAGCACTTTGAGAAAAAGCAGGAATGCATGTTTTTCTAAGTAACAACTTTGGAATAAATTAATGGGCAAAGGATCAAGTCTCATCAATATAAAAATTGAGAGGTAAATTGAACCTGCCTGCCTAAAAGGGAGCCAATCTCACTTTGAATTGCCACAATTTTTCTTCAACACTTTGAAAACTAAAAAGTTCAAATGTAGGGAATTCAAAGAAGCAAAACCATCTACATTTCAGCCTCCGAGTTACATCTTGACCTACATCAAACTTTCTTCAATTCTTTACACATTTTTTTTTTTGTAAGGAAGATTAGCCCTGAGCTAACGTCTATTGCCAATCCTCCTCTTTTTTTTGCTTGAGAAAGATTAGCCCTGAGCTGACATCTTCCTTGACTTTTTATATGTGAGTTGCCACCACAGCATAGCTGGCGAATGGTGTAGGTCCACACCCAGGATCTGAACCTGCAAACCCACGAACCCAGGCTGCTGAAGCAGAGTGTGCCAAACTCAACTACTATGCCATGGGACTGGCCACACAAAAATTTTAAACAAAAGTTATTCTTTTTTATTTAAGCTATACACTTCATTAAAGGAATTCAAACAATATAGGAAAAAGTATACACAAAAATGGAAGTGAAAAAAAATTCCTTTTTCTAGAATTACCACTGATCCTAGGGAGGCCAGTAAGCTTGGTGGCAGAGTGGGACTCGAGAGTCTGAGTGATGCTTTCAGATGCCTCCTGGTCCTTTCATGTGTCCTTGGGCAGGGCACAACTGTGCCTCACTTTCCTCATCTGTAAATAGAGATGACGATGATAGTAACTATACTACACAGTTGACAATATGTGAGCTAATCCATGTAAAACACCTAGAATGTTGCTTGATGTACACTAAATATTAAATATTATTGCTCTAAAATTGTTATTATTATTACTACTACAGGCATCTTTGTATGCATACACAGAGCTAGATGGATCACTAGCTAGTCAGAAATACTGTAACAAACTGGATAATTTGGTAGATTCTATATTTATTAAAATCATTATATTTAATTTTATTTGAATTTGAATTGAATTTGAAAATGAAAGGACTAACTGAAGGGACACTTTACTTTGAAACAGTTGCTTCTTTATCACAAGTAGTGTTATTTCCAAAAGATCTCTATCAGTCAAAAGTGGAGATTGCTGGGAAAAAAAATAAAAGTAAGAGCCATTTAATAATGTCTTCATGCTTCAATTTTAGACTGGGGCTAGAAGCACTTCTACCAAGATCCTCTCTGACACTTAGCAATTTTTGTTACTTTGGAACTTTTTAAATGATTTTTTTCTTAGATGATTTATATTTTCTCCATTCTGATTTCATCCTTTTTTTAAACATCTTAGTTGGATACACTCATACATGGATTTTGGTTGTTGTTTTGTTTGTTTTTAATTTCCAGAGTGGTTCATAGGTATTCTCTGAGTTCCTTCATATTTGACAGTTTCCTCTTACTGTATATTTCAATGGTGATTTATCCACGTATAACATTTTGGGGTGACGCTTTTTGCCTTAGGTCTTAACATTTTCCTTGTACAGAAGAATGTCATTGTACAAAAATCTGAGGCCAGTTGATATTTTTCCTTGTAGAAAGGGCCTTTACTTTTCTGCTTGGATTCATTTTAAAAAAAATCTACTTATAAAGCTGAATAGCTCAAGTGGGATAGGTGTCAGTAATAAGAGGTCCAGAATGTTTTAGAAAAATATATATGGTTGTTTTTATTTCAAGAAAATGTTCTTGTATTACAACTATTTTATCCATTTGTTTGGGTTTTTGTTTAGAGGCATGAATTAACCTTAGTTGAATCATCATTTCTAGATAAATGTATTCATTTCTCTGATTTTTTTAAATGCATTTATTTTTAAATTATTTTTTTAGAACAGTTTTAAGTTCACAGAAAAATTGAGAGGAAGGTACAAAGATTTCCCTTATATCCCTTGCCCCACACATGCATAGATAGCTTCCCCTTTTATCAACTTTCCCCACCAGAAGGAGGGTACATTTGTTACAATCGATGAACTTACATTGACACACTGTTATCACATAGATTAAATAATGATTCACTCTCAGTGTTGTACATTCAATGCCTGGACAAATGCATGACATGGATACATAGTATCACAAAATACTTCCACTGTCCTAAAAATCCTTTGTGCTCCCTCTGTTTACCCCTCCATCCTCTCAATTCCTGGCAGCCACTGATTTTTTAGTCTCCATAGTTTTGCCTTTTCCAGATTGTTATATAGTTGGAATCATGTAACTTTTCAAATTGGCTCCATACACTTAGTAATATGCATTTACAGTTCATCCATGTCTTTTCATGGCTTGATAGCTCATCTAACTTTAGTGTGGATTAATATTCTCGTGTAAAGATATACCAGTTTATTTACCCACTTACCTACTGAAGGACATCTTGTTACTTCCAAATTTTGGCAATTGTGAATAAAGTTGCTAGAAACATTTTGTGCACGTTTTTGTGTGGACATAAGTTTTCAAATCCTTTGGGCAAATTACCAGGGATTGCTGGAACCTATGTGAAGAGTATGTTTAACTTTGTATGAAACTGGGTAAGTACTTTATGCACTATTTTGCATTCCTACCAGCAACAAGTGAGAATTCACGTTGTTCCACATCTTAACTAGCATTTGGTGTTATCAATGTCCTAGATTTGGGCCATTCTATTAGACACAAAGTGGTATCTCATTGTTGTTTTAATTTGCATTTCCCTGATGGCATATGATGTGGAGCATCTCTTCATATTCTTATTTGCCATGTGTATATCTTCTTTGGTGAGGTGTCTGTGTTAAGGTCTTTGATGCATTTTTTTATTGGGGGGGGTAAATTTTTTTTCTTATTTTTGAGTTTTAGGAGTTCTTTGTATATTTTGGATCATCAACTGTCCTTTATCAGATATGTCTTTTGCAAACATTTTCTCCCAGCCTGTGATTTAGTCTTTTCATTCTCTTGACAGTGTCTTTTGCAGAGCAGAAATTTTTAGTTTTAACGAAGTCTAGCTTATCAATTCTTCCTTTCATGCCTCTCCACATAAAATTTAGAATAAGTTTGTCAATATCCACAAAATAACTTACTGGGATTGCATTGAATCTATAGATCAAGTTGAGAAGAACTGACGTTTTGATAATATTGAGCCTTTTTATCCATGAACATGGACAACCGCTGTATTTTTAGTTCTTCTTTGACTTATTTTATCAGAGTTTTGTAGTTTTTCTTATATGGATCTTGTACATATTTTGTTAGATTTATACCTGAGTATTTCATTTTTTTGTTGCTAATGTAAATGGTATTGTGTTTTTAATTTCAAATTTTCCTTGGTCACTGCCAGTATATAGGAAAATGATTGACTTTTGTACATTAACCTTGTATCCTTCAAATGCATTAAAATCATTCATTCCAGGAGTTTTTTTAAATTGAGTCTTTCAGATTTTCTACATAGAAAATCATGTCATCTGCAATTAAAAACAGTTTTAATTCTTCCTTCCCAATTAGCACCAATTTTACTTCTTTTCCTTATCTTCTTGCATTAGCTAGGACTTCCAGTATGATGTTGGAAATTAGTGGTGAGAGGGAATACCCTTGCCTTTTTCCTTATCTTAGTGGGAAAGCTTCAAGTTTCTCACTATTAAATAAGATGTTAGCTGCAGGGTTTTTTGTAGATATTCTGTATCAAGTTGAAGAATTTTTCCTCTATTCCTAGTTTACTGAGATTTTTTAAAATCTTGAATGGGTGCTGGATTTTGTTAAATGCTTTTTCTGCATCTATTGACATGATCATATGATATAATTTTTCTTATTTAGTCTTTTGATGAAAAAGACTGCATTAATTAATTTTTGAGTGTGGAACCAAACTTGCGCATCTGGGATGTGCTTCATCATGGCATATAATTCTTTTTATACATGCTTGCATTTGTTGATATTTCCGTCTAATTTTTTTTGATGATTTTTTACATCTGTTTTCATTGGAGACACTGGTCTGTAGTTTTCTTTTCTTATGATGTCTTTGTCTGGTTTTTGTGTTAGGGTTATGCTGACCTCATAGAATGAGCTAGCAAATATTCCCTCTGCTTCCATCTTCTGGAAGAGATTGTAGAGAATTGGCATTATTTCTTCCTTAAATATTTGGCAGAATTCACCAGTGAACTCACCCGGGTCTGATGTTTTCTATTCTAGAAGGCTGGTAATTATTGATTCAATTTATTTCTTATATATAGACATTCATATTGTCTATTTCTTCTTGTGTGAGTTTTGGCAAATTGGATCTTCCAAGGAATTCATCCATTTCATCTAGATTATCAAATTTGTGGGCATAGTGTTGTTCATAGTATTCCTTTAGTATAGTTTTAATGTCAATGAGATCTGAAGTGATGTCCTTCTTTCATTTCTGATATTAGTAATTTGTGTCTTCTCCTTTTTTTCTTAGCCTGGCCAGAAGCTTATCAATTTTATTTATTTTTTTAAAGAGCTAGCTTTTGGTTTCATTGATTTTCTCGATTTATTTCCTGTTTTCAACTTCATTGATTTCTGCTCTAATTTTTATTATTTCATTTTTTCTGCTTACTTGGACTTACTTTGCCCTTCGTTTTCTAATTTCCTAAGGTAGAAGCTTAGATTATTGATTTTAGATCATTCTTCTTTTCTCCTTTTTCTTTTAAGATTGGGACCTGAGCTAACATCTGTTGCCAATCTTCTTTTTTTCCCCCTTCTTCTTCTCCCCAAAGCCCCCCAGTACATAGTTGTACATTCTAGTTGTAAGTCCTTCTGGCTCTGCTATGTGGGACACCACCTCAGCATGGCTCAGTGAGTGGCTGTAGGTCCACACCCAGGATCTGAACTGGTGAAACCCTGGGCTGCTAAAGCAGAGCACACTAAATTAACCACTCAGACACAGGCCTGGCACCCATTCTTCTTTTCTAATACACTCATTCAGTGCTATAAATTTCCCTCTCAGCACTGCTTTCACTGTTTCCCAAAATTTTGATAAGTCCTATTTTCATTTGCATTTACTTCAAAATATTTTTTAATTTATCTTGGAATTTCTTCTTTGACTCATGTGTTATTTAGAAGTATGTTGTTTAATCTCCATGTATTTTGGGATTTTCCAGTTATCCTTCTATTATTGGTTTCTACTTTAATTCTACTGTGGTTGACAGCAGGCATTGTACGATTTCTCTTCTTTTAAACTAGTTAAGCTGTGTTTCATGGCCCAGAATGTGGGCTATCTTGGTAAATGTTCCATGTGAGATTGAGAAGAACGTGTATTCTGCTTTTGTTGGATGAAGTAGTCTGTAGACGTCCATTATATCCAGTTGATTGATAATGTTGTTGAGTTCAATTATGTTCTTACTGATTTTCTGCCTGCTGGATCTGTCCATTTCTGACAAAGGAACACTGAAGTCTCCAACTATAATATTTGATTCATCTATTTTACCTTACACTTCAGTTAGTTTTTCTCTCACATATTTTGACACTCTGTTGTTAGGTGAATACATGTTAAGATTGTTATGTCTACTTGGAGAATTGACCCCTTTATCATTATGTAATGCCCCTTTTTATCCCTGATAACTTTCCTTGCTCTGAAGTCTGTTCTCTCTGAAATTAATATTGCTACTCCTACTTTCTTTTGATTACTGTAAGCATGATATATCCTTCTCCATCCATTTTTGTTTTACTTTCACTTATTCCTTCTTCAATGTTTTCCCTTACTTTATGTAAATCTGAGTTTCTGACATATACTATTTTCCTTCTCTCTAAAGAACTTCTTTTAACATTTCTTGCATGGTGGGCCTACTGGCAACAAATCCTCTCAATTTTTGCCTGAAAAAGTCTTTGTTTCTCTTTCACGTTAAGGATAATTTTGCAGGGCACGGAATTGTGAATTGATAGTTTTTTTTTTTCAACACTTTAAACATTTTACCTTATACTCTTCTTGCTTGCATGGTTTTTGAGGAGAAGTCAGATACGATTCTGATCTTTATTCCCCTTCAGGTAAGGTGTCTTTTCCCTCTAATTTTTTTCTGGGTTTTTTTCTTTATCTTTGATTTTCTATAGTTTGAATATGATATGCCTAGGTAGAGTTTTCTTGGTATTTATTCTTCTTGGTGTTCTCTAAGCATCCAGGATCTGTAGTATGGCAACTCATATTAATTTGGGAAATTCTTAGTCTTTATTGTTTCCAATATTTCTTCTGCTCCTTTCTTTCTATCCTCTTCTTCTGGTATTCTCATTACATTTATGTAACACTTTTTGCAGTTCTTGCATATTCTGTTCTTTGTATTTTTTTCAGTCTTTGTACTCTGCTTTTCAGTTTTGAAGATTTCCATTGAAATGTCCTCAAGCTCAGAGGTTCTTTCTTGAGCCATGTCCAGCCTGTTAAAAGCCCATTAAAGGCATTCCTCATTTCTATTACCATGATATTTTTTTCTCTAGTACATCTCTTGTTCTTCCTAAGAATTTCCATCTTTCTGCTTCCATTGCCCATCTGTTCTTTTTTTTTTTTCCTAGGAAGATTAGTCCTGAGCTAACATCTGCCAATCCTCCCCTTTTTTCTGAGGAATATTGGCCCTGAGCTAACATCTGTGCCCATCTTCCTCTCCTTTATACATGGGACACCTACCACAGCATGGCTTGCCATACAGTGCCATGTCTGAACCCAGGATCTGAGCCAGAGAACCCCAGGCTGCTGAAGTGGAACATGTGCACTTAACCACTGCACCACCGGGCTGGCCCCTGCCCATCTGTTCTTGCATGCTGTCTACTTTATCCATTTAAGTCCCTAACATATTAATCATAGTTGTTTTAAATTAGTCTGATAATTTCAGTATCTTCGCCAGGTGTTGTTCTGATGCTCGCTCTTTCTTTTCAGACTGTATTTGTTTGTTTGCTTTGCCTTTTGGTATGCCTTGTAATTTTTACTTGATAGCCAGACATGATGTATTGAGTAAAAGGCACTGCTGTAAATAGGCCTTTAGTAATGTGGTGGTGAGGTGTAGGGGCAGGGGAAGCGTTCTGTAGACCTATGATTAGATCTCAGCCTTTTAGTGAGCATATGCCTCTAGACTGAACTTCACAGTGTTTCTCAGCTTTCCTCCCTCCATTAAGTGGGACAGGAACGGCTGGAGTTGGGTATTTCCCTTCCCTCAGGTCAGTTAGACTCTGATAAAACCCCAGCATGTTAAGATCTAGTTAACTGGTTTCCCCCAAGGGCAGGCCTTGTTAAGAACAGAATGCTCTGGCATTTTTCAAATGGTTTCTTTTCCCTCCCCCTGCCAGAAGTATGAGGGGATTTTTCTCCAGTATTCACTATTAGAACCTGGTCAAGCTCCTGGGGGTAAAATTCACTGAATTGTGGAGGCTGCCCGGTGACTGGGACACCCTCCACCCCTGGAGTTTTTAACTCTTGGATTTGTCCACAGTGAGCTTCCGGCAATTCATCAAGAACAACAGTTCAGGTTTTCCTACCCCATACTGGTTTCCACAGAGGTTTCAGCTCATGTGCACCTACGCTGGTAACCTGCGCGTCTCTGTGTTCACCTGTTGGTCTCTCCAATTTGGCAAGGCAGCAGTTTGCCCCGTGACTTCACTTCTACAAAGCTAAGAAAAGTTGCTGATATTTCTGTTTGTTTAGCTTTTCACTTGTCATTAGAATGGAGTGGTGACTTCGAAGCTCCTTACATGAGGAATTTATGTAAGTCTCTCATAATATTTTCATCTTTTTGCTTTTATGATCCACAATTTCTGTGATTATATTAGATCTTTTCTCTATACCACTAATTTGGTTTTCATACTCTGTTCTTTAGTGTTTCTAATTTATTTACTTTTAAATTTTCTTTCCATTTTCTTATTAAGGTGCTATTTACATACTGTAAATTCACCCTTTTTAGTGTAGAGTTCTGCAGGTTAACAAAAAGTCGTGTAACCACCACAATCAAGATGCAGAACACCCCATCATCCCCCAAATTTGTCTTTGCCTCTTGTCAGTTAGCTTACCCCTCACCCACAGGCCCTGGCAACCACTAAAGTACTTTTCATCTCTATCGTTTTGCCTTTTCCAAAATGTTATATGAATGAAATTATACAGTGTATGGACTTTGGCTTCTTTCTTTTAGCATATTACATTTGAGATTCACCAATGATCTTGCGTGTATCAGTAGCTTTTTCCTTTTTTATTGCTGAGTACTATTGCATTTTACGAATGTGCCATAGTTTGTTTATCTATTCTCCAGTTGAGGGACATCTGGGTTTTTCCAGTTTCTGGCAATGACAAACAAAGCTACTATAAACATTCACTTGTAGATTTTTATGTGAATATAGGTTTTTATTTCACTTGGGTAAATCTTTAGCTCATTTTAAAATTGAATTGTTTGTTTTCTTATTACTAAGTTTTGAATATTCTTTACACATTCTGTGTACAAGTCCTTTATCAGATAAGCGATTTGAAAGTATTTTCTCCCAATCTGTAGCTTGTCTGTTCATTTTTAAAATCTAATTTATGTTTGAGTTCAGTAATGATTCTTTGGGCTTTCCTCCTTACATCTCTAAGTTATCTTTTTTATTTAACTGTTTCATCATTTCCTCTTGAGCTAACTTGAATTTTTATTCTTACTAAATTGCTCTGTAGCATAAAGCAGTTGCTAAGAATTGCCTTCCCTTCCATGTTTTCTTCGAGTTTGACATCCTTTTACTTTTCTTATCATGTTCCTCTTGCCCACCCTCACCCTTACCCCACACACAAGGTACTTTTTTATCTGAAAAAGCTGCAGTAGGTTGACACAGTTGCCACAAAGTGTTTTCCATCTAACTTCTGTTTGTCCACTTCTAATCAAGCATTTGTTTGCTCTGATAAGTGTAGGTTACTGTTTTCCCACTGAGCTGTAGTTAACACATGAGTGGGTGTCCCGTCCCACCCACTTTTCTCCACCCTGAGAAAATGTTAGAGAGAGTGCAGGGAATGCTCAACCAAGGCTGCTTCTTTCTTTCCCTTCCTTTCTTCTTTTTAAAAGAATGCCTGCACTCTGCCCTCCCTCCCAACATTTCTGAAATATTCTTTACCAGAACTCATGTCGTCAGTGTGGGTGGGATTAACGGGTGGTCCCACTCTCGTTGGGAATACCCCCTATTCCTTGTGTAGCTGTCGAGTCTCATGTTCCCTGTTTCGCTCCTTTTTCTCCAAAAGCCATTTCTCTTTCTCACTCAGACAAAGAAAATTTAAAGAGAGCCTCTGTGATGAAGATCTGGCAACACAGTGAGAATTTTCAGGGCCCTGGCATCTCAGCACTGCGGCTTCCAAGGGCTAGAGACAGTCCTCCCGAGGTCTCTGCTCTCTCTAGGCCTCCCGTTTCTTTCCTTGGCCACCTGGCTTTGAACTTTGGTGTTCCAGTGTGTTTGTGTGAGAGAGACAGAGATGGGGAGGCAGAGACAGAGAAACAGAGATAGAGGGAGAGGAGAAAGAGACGTACATTGCTTAAGTAATAGATGTCTAACTGTATTTTCTTATTTGTTCCAACACCATGTGTAGATACTTTTCTTAGAATAAGCTCAAAAATTTCAACTGAAAACCTCTTAGTATTTTCTAGTAAGAAAGTTCCTTAATGTAGCTAAATACAAAAAGCTTTCTTTAAGAAGTCACAACCAATCCGTAATTAATGACAGTTTTATCTATTTCCAGTATCTAATTGTTATCTTTTAAAAACTTATTATGTTGGCCAGGGCTCTACTGTTCAACAGCAGCCCGGGTAATGGGACTTGTGACTTACGTCTCACATTAGTAGGAAGGCTTCTGTTATCTCATCAGTACACATGATATTTGCATGGCTCGCTGATTAATAACTTTTGTCCAGTTAACAAAGTTCCTTTCTGTTCCTGTAAGCACTCCAAGTTAAGAGAATCCTAACCCTGGCTTCTAGTTAAGGCAGACACCTACACTGGCTTCTCTGAAAATGGGGAATGGAACAGGTCTCCCGTTATCTTTCACTTAATTACTTACGCAGGATCTCACTCTTATCACCCCTTCTGAATTCCGAGATTGAAATTAGTCTGAGGTTCTGCTGAGTCTTCTCTCCCACTGTCAGGATTTGTGTGTCCTCAGCTTTTCTGTGTTTTGTGGCCAATCCTCCCCTTTGAGCTTTACAACATCAGAGATTCCTCACTGCCAGCAGCACATGTCACAGCTTCCAGCATGGCCGGGCGTCTATTTTCACTCCTGTGTTGCTCCTGTAACAAATGATGGGACACGATACAACGGTTCTAGATCTTGGTTTTTTTGACTTAACAATGTAACTTGGAGATCAAAGTGCATGAAAGCAGCATTGTCTTTTTAATGCTACATAGTTTTCCCTTGTGTAGCTGCTTCAAAATTTATAACACCAGTTTCCTACTGATAGACAATCTTTCAGTTTCCTGCAATATTTTGCTATTACAAACAATCCTGCTGCAAATACCCCTGATAAACAGGATTTCACACACACGTAGAAGTGTATTTTCAAGAAAAAATATGTTAATGGACTTTCTAGGACTTAAGGTACACGCATTTTTTAATTTTGAAAGATAATGCCAGGCCATCTTCCATACAAGTCACCCAGATTTACGTCTGTCCATGATCTTCCTCATTTACCCCTTTGGGTTTATTGTCTTTATCTTATTGATTTGTAAAAGCCCCAATATTTTGGAAATTAGCTGTTCATTGGTCCTATGAATTACATATATTTTACTCTATATTTTTAAATGTTTTGACTGTCTTTAGATATGTGGAATTTTTCTATTTGGATAAGGTTGAATTTATCAATATTTTCATTTTTGAGTTCTTGTTTTTGTGTCACACTCCAAAAGGCTTTCCACACCCCAAGGTTATGTTTAAAATTTCTTCTGTAGTCTCTCTCAATACTTTCATTTCACTATTTGACTTTTAAATTTTAATACGTCCAGAATTTGTTTTAATGTAACCTTCAAAGTGTAAATCCAATTTTTTTTAAATCTTCAGAGGGAAATCTAGTTGCCCCAATACATTTATTTTATAAGCTTGTAAGTCATTCTAACCAATCCCTTCCTCATCCCAGCGACTAGGTTCTCTCCATTTCATGGTTCTTAAACAACCTTACCTCCTCTTTCTTAATAAATATGATCCCCGCTGGTTGGTTCAATGTGTGCGTGGTCTAAGATATCACTCCTGCAGCATCAATGTGTCCTTCTCTCGAGGATGGATCCTGTCAACATTAAACATGCAGTAATATTGCCCCTGTAAAAAAGCAAGCTTAAATTAACTCTACCACCCCCCGCCCCAGCTACTTCTCAATTGTTTGCTTATCTTTACAACATGACTCCTTGAAAGACTTGGCTGTATTTGCTGTCTTCAATTCCTCTCCTGTCACTACACACACACTCTCTCTCCCCACTACTCCATCAAAACAGTGCTTGCTCATCAATCACCAGTCACCTAATGGTCTCCAATGGCAGGTCTCAGTCCCTACATTGCTTGATCTGTCAGTCAGCTGCATAAATCTCTCTCTTTTAGAAATGCTTCTTTATCTGATTCCATGGAAGGATTCTCTCTTAGCTCTTCTCGCACCTGCTGCTCCTTCTCCATCTCCCTTCCTGGTTTCTCCTCATCTCCCATGTTCATCACCTATGTCCCTGGGCTGAGTCCTCAGACCTCTTCCCTCTTCTATCCCCACTCACTCCTTTGGTGACCGCATCTAGTCTCATGGTTTTAAATAGCATTGAAATGATAATGACTTTCAAGGTTGTATCTCCCTCCCAGACCTCAACACTCAACACCAGACTCGTGTATAATTACCTATTCAACATTTGCACTTTGCTATCTAATGAACATCTCAAATTAACATGGCCCAAATAAACATCTCTCTCCAGCTACCAAATCTGCTCTTTTCATTCTTTCCCACTTAAATACATGCCAACTTCATCCTTGCAGTTGTTTAGGGAAAAAGCCTAGAGCCATCCTTAGTTTTTATCTTTGTCTCACATCTCATAGCCAATCAACCAGCAAACCTGCTGTCTCTACCCTCAAAATATATCCAGAAACTGACCACTTCTCTCCACCCCACAGCCGCCGCCCTGGTTCTAGACACCAGGCCCTTTTATCTTGATTACCGTGATAGCCTCCAAACTGGTCCCCTTGCGTCTGCCCTTTCCCTGCAGCCAAATTGTGGTCCTTTGAAAAGGCAAGTCACATCATGTCATTGTTCTGGGAACGACTTCCCCCAGTAGACCCTGTCTAACTCAGAGCAGGAGCCTTGCTTTGGTCTCTAAAGCTCTATGGGACCCAATCACCCACTTCTTCTCTGATTTCACCCCCTGCCGTCCTCTCCTGGCTCCCTCTGCTTCAATCACACTGGCCTTCTCCGTGTTCCTTGAATACAGCAAACACCTCCTACAGCAATAATTTGCACTTGCAGTTTCCTTGCCCTGGAATACTCTCCCAGGTATCCACATGACTCCCTCACTTCCCTGATCTCTGATCAGCATCTCCTGATCCAAGGAGGCTTCCCTGATGACCCTCTAGGAAGGAGCAGCCTCCTATCCTCAACACCCCCATCCCTCCCTGCTACACTTGATTCCAGAGCACCCATCTCTCTCTGTGCAGTAGCTTGTGTCTGTACTATTTGATTCCACAACTTATGTGTAAGCTCCACAAAAGCAAGACTTTCACAGTCTGAATTCCTAATATCTGGAAGAGTGCCTGGCACAGAGGAGGTGCTCGTACTTTTGTGCTGAATAGGTGAAGGAATGAATTTGGAAGTTTCTCTTCTGCTCGAGGTGCATCTGGTACATGTCCTGCCTTCTATGGAACAGCAAGTAGATTTAGGGTCAAAGGGACATAACTTTCATAGTGCACTTAAAGGAGCTCTGGGCCAGAGAAAACAAAACTTGATTCTGGTCCTATATTTGGTACTAAGTGAGTGGAGGCTTTGGATGAGTCCATTTATCTTGAGAGTCTAAGATTTCTTGCCTGAAGCTAGACTTCATCATATTATTATGTCTAGTTCACTGAGATTTTGTTAGAAAGTATGGGAGAATATATATTATAAAAGTATACCTATCAATTTTCCCCTGATCCTAGTCCCCCTTCTGGTTTCACTGCCTTGTGAATGGTGCTCCACTTACCCAGGCATCAAAGCCAACAGCCTAGATGCCCTTCCACATACTTCTCCAACATCCAACAAGTCACCAAATACTATAGATGCTGTTTTCTTATCTTCTTAATTCCATTCACCTCTCTCTTTTCCTGGGACTTTTGTCTCAGAGCAGCCTCATTCCTGCAGATTTCTGAGACAGCTTCTTAATTAGTCTCCCAGCCTCCAGTGTTGCTTCCTTCCTATCAATTCTTCACCCTGCAGTGAAAATATGTTCAAATTCCCTCCTTGCTTAGAATCCTTCAATTTTCTCCTTGCCTTCAAGTCAGGTTTAGTCTTCACAGACGAGCACACAGACCCTCCATGTGGCCATAGCTTTCACTGTGCTCATGCCCTGCCCTCAATAACTTATGTTCCTCAAAACCCATGGTGCAATTCCATGCCTCGGTGCCTCTGCACGTGCCATGCCCTCTTCTTAAAGCAGCCCTGCTCCCACCCATCTCTCTCCAATGCCCTGCTCTCTTCTTCCGCTGCTCCTGTGTTTGCTTGTTTCACAGCAATTTCCATGCTGTAATGTTGGCTTGAGTGTCTGCCTCCTTGAACTAGACCCTGAGCTTCCTCCAGGAGAAGAAAAGGCTCTTTCTGCTTCCAGCCCAAGGACCAACTATTGTGGGTATTCCATAGATGTCAAATGGGCCAATAACAATGTGGAAGCACTTTGAAATGTTTATACAACACCAAATGGGTATTATTAAGGTATTATTAATGTAGTGAGAGAAACTGCCCAGAGGAAGGGCACCTGGACAGGATCGGGCCTGTGCCTTTACTGCTAGGCTTTGCCTTGTGCGCCTCCAGCCAAAGTCACATTACTCAATTAGTTAATCTCCTGTTCATTTCATGACTGTCGCTTTACCAAAATATCGCCAGGGTGCTGTCTGAACACCATAAAAGTGGTTTTTCAGCTTATTTTGGGAAGCCAAATAAAGACCCATTTCAATTTCACCATTGAACTAAATATACTACTTACTGGGTTTTTGCCTCCAACTGGAAACGGACCAGGTAGCTATGTATTTTCTCATGTTTGCAAGACAGGAATTGCTGGCTTTGCCATCTATTTCCTTAGGTTGGCCAGGGGCCAGGAAGTCAAATTACCAGGGCAAATGTATATTACACCCTAAGTACGTACCTGAAAGGAATAAACACCATGAGACCGTGAAAGCAATCTGCAACACAGAACCCCAAAAAGCGCCTCACAATTTGGTTTTCTTCCAACAGAGCAACACATCAAATTGGGCTATTAACCCAAATAAAAGGTTTCAGATTTATTTCATTGGCAGATGGAAATTAAGTTGCAGAAACTCATCCAGCACACGCTAGAGTATATTTAATTTCATTTCTTTTTAATTACACAAGTAATACATGGATATATTGTCACTATAAAAATTGAAGCAATACAGATAAAGTTGAAGTCCCTTTTGACCACTCACTGCTCATTTTCCCACCTTGGGAGTTAGCACTGCTAGCAATTTGCAGTGTGTCATCAGACGTGTGTGCGTGTGCACATGCACAAGTGCACAGACACACACAAAGATAGTAAAATTACTTAGCTTTGGCTGAGGTCCCAAGATAATAGAAGCTCTATTCCAAAGTGAGATACAAGATTATTATGGAAGCCTTCAATGGTTTTCATCCATGGACCATGTCTAGGGCATAAAAAGATTTTAAGAAGGACATTGGCTCATGAGAGAAGGTTTTGGATAAAATCTGTCAGCCCCTGCGTCCATGGGGGCAGGGAGAGGTGACATGTCTGTGTTCCCCTCTAACCGAAGGAAAAGCCTACAACAGGACTATTTTGACAGCTTGATATGTGTCCCTGACGTGATTATATGTAGCCATCTTTTCTCTATTGCTTTTGTGTTCTCTTTCTTATCTAACTTCTCTCCTAGTCTCAAGATTAGAAATATATTCTACTTTTCTTCTAATGCTTTTTTGATGTTTTAATTGTTTAGGCATTTGACTTGTCTAGAATTTTGTTTTCATGGTGTGAGAGAGAGAACGAACTTTACTTTTTCCCAAATTAATTGGATTAATTTGATTTGAATAACAAATTATTTCAACACCACTCATTGAATAGTCTTTCATTGCACTCTGGTTTGAAAGGCCACCTTTATCATGTACTACAGTTGCCAAGATTCACTGGCTACTTTTTGAATTGTGTTCTGCAGCATTCATCTATTTGTCCGTTCTTTATTAGAATCGGATTGTGCTTCCCTTTTATGACGTTGAGAGCACCACATGAAAAATGTTACACCTATTATTGTCTGTTTCCCAGGCTGTTCCAGGCAAGGGTGAAATAAGCGGCATGATGATGGTAGCAACAGGTGTCTGACTCAGCTCCACCCACTAAGGCAGGATCTGAACTTGACCTTTCCCTGACTCTTCTGCTCGGAATTCTCAGCATCTCTGGAAAGCACCTCCTCTCTGCTCCAGAGAGACTTTGATTAACAAAGACATTTGCCACTGTCCACTCCTGCTTTAACATCCCTAGGGGATGCCTGGTGGTGCTTCTATGAAGTTAACACAATGCACCCACTCCTCCATCCTCCAACCCCACCCCTGGGTGCCACGTGGTTGCTCCATCTGAGAACGTTTCCTATCTAGCTGAATGTCTTCTGGAAGACTCAGTGACTCCAGCCTCTTTTTTTGTTCTCACTCCTTTTTGCAGTACTGTCTTCCTTAGAAACAGACATAAGATGGTGGGACGCCAAGGCAAGATTCTTGGAGGGACAGACACAATGAGACACTCCTGCCACTCTGGCCCAGTGTCCAGCAGACAGCCCCTGGTGGGCCTAAACCCCTCATCATCCAGATGTATCTAGGACTCTAGTATATGCATAGCTTCAGTTCTCATAGCTGAGACGTCTGCTTTATGCCACAAAGTTTACAGGGACCAAAGCATTGCTCTCTTCATCTCTGTTATGGGGAACATTACGTTCTTTACAAGGTTTTTCTAAGAATTGATGAGATAATATAAGCTTGGATCCTCTGCAGCTTTGTCCATTGTAGTCACTGTGCTAATCCACAATGGTCTTTCCATATTGATTTTGTTGATTTCTGGCTTTTTACTTTTTCTTTAGGGGAAGATTCTTATTTTCAGACAATAGATATTTTAGTCACAGTATCCTGGACTCTGGCTTAGCAAGACTCGTCATCTCTTGAGTGTCTGTGGAAACTGAATCAGGAACCCACCAGAGGGCTGGCCCTGGATGTATTTCACAGCTTCATCTAATTATAACCATCAAAGTTAATGAGGGTCATAAACTGTTTCATAACATACCAATGAGCAGTAAGATTGGAGGTGAACCTGGACACCTCATTATAAAACTGGCATGTTGGAAAACACACAACTAAAAAAAAAAGCCTTTCTTCTTATAAAGGAAAAAGACAATGAAACATGTAATTTGGTGAAATTTTCACACTTAGCAAAATTAGCTTTCAGTCAAAAGAACAATGAAGTTATTAGCTTTATTTTCTGAAAAACTTTATATTTCAGGTTGGATAAGCAATTTTGTTTGCCATTAAATGTGAAACTACTTGAGGTAAAGTCATGTAGACAAGAGGGCGAGGATGAAAAGGTAAACAGAAAGAAAATGGAAAGAGAAACAATTGCATCAGAAACCTGGCAAATTGGTGTATTAGGATTCTCCAGAGAAAGAGAAAGGATAAGATAGACCATAAGTGATAGATAGATAGATATAGAGAGATAAAGCGATTTATTGTAAGGAATTGGCTCATGCAATTACAGAGGCTGAGAAATCCCAACACCTGCAGAGCGAGTCAGCAAGATGAAGACCCAGGACAGTAAAGGCAGTAGTTCGAGTCTGAAGGCAAGATGTCTTGCCTTGAATGCAGACAGGCAGAAAGAATTCTCACTCTTTGTGTTCTATTCAGATCTTGAACTGATTGGCTGAGGCCCACCCACATTCCAGAGGAAATCTGCTTTACTCAAGCCACTGATGTAAATGTTACTCTCAGCCAACACACTGTCATAGAAATACCCAGAATAATGTATGACCAAATAGCTGGGCACCCCATTGTGCAGTCAAGTTGACACATAAAATTAACCATCCCACTTGGCCAATATATGTCAACAGTCCCCATACTGGGACTTCTGTATCTACATCTGTATGTGTGTGTACATGTGTGTGTATAGCATTTAAGAAATGTATTTTTCTGTTTTTAAAGATCTGCTCCTGGATTCTTGAAATGCCACCATAGATATTTTTTTTATTGAGGTCAAATTCACGTAACATAAAATTAACTATTTCAGAGTATAAAATTCAGTGGCATTTAGGATATTCACAGTGTTGTGCAACAATCATCTCTATCCAGTTCCAAAACATTTTCATCACCCCAAAAGGAAACCCTATACTTATTAAACAGTCATTCCCCATTTCCCCCTCACCCAGCCCCTGCCAACCATTAATGCGCTTTCTGTCTCTATAGATTTGCCTATGCTGCATACTTCATATAAATGGAATCATACAACATGAGACCCTTTGTGTGTGACATCTTTCACTTAGCATAAAGTTTTCAGGTTCATCTATGTTGTAGCATTTATCAGTACTTCATTCCATTTTATGGCTAAATAACATCCCATTGTTATGTATGCACCACATTTTGTTTAACCATTCATCTATTGATGGGCATTTGGGTTATTTCCACCTTTTGGCTATTGTGAACAATGCTATGATGAACACGAGCATACTAATATCTGTTCAAAACCTTGCTTTCAATTCTTCTGGATATTACCAAAGAGTGGAATTGCTAGCTCGCATGGTAACTCCATATTTAAATTTTTAAGGAACTATTTTCCCCATAATAGATCTTTAACAGGAAATTAGTCATGAAGCAAAAGCATGGAGAATCAGGCCAACATTTAACATACACACACACACACACACACACACACACACACACAGACTGCCATCTGCCATTCTAAATCCCTGTGATGACAAGTCCACTTGATGTTGTTAGTACTGCAGAGGCCTCCTCAAGAGGTAAAACATTAGGGATGCTCTCTTCCACTGATCCTTTTCTTCTCTCCCAGGTACAGGTGATACCAAACTCAAGCTTTAGATGACAGAGGCCATGTACTGACTTTTCCCACTGCCTCAGCTTCAGCCAAGAGCAGACTCCAATGCCCTTCATTGCTTCATAACATGATTGTGTAGGAGACTGATATAGTCCCCAGGGTCATTCTGAATGGCAGCCTTTCAGCTCTGCAGAAACTCAGAAACAACCAGAGAAAAAAATGGCAGAGATTTCTGGGGTCAAGGGTTCTAGATTGGCATCTGACCTTGCCCCCAGAGCTGAGTTCGCTGTCCAAGAGTTACCCCCAGTCTGGGGTCAGACAGAGGCAGCTGTGAAGGAAGCAGATAAGAGGGTGTTGGGAGTTCCTGAGAGCCCACTGAAGACTCCACGATCAAGATCCAAGGAGCCAACCCAGGGAGCATTTCCATTACAATAAGTATAGTTTCAGTCAAGATATTTAAGGGATTTTTTTTCATCAGATCTATTGGAGACAAAATGAAAATCATATGGTCTTGAGAGAAAGAGAATTTGTCACATAGAAAATTTTGGTCCTCATTCTTCAGCAGCTGGGCCGCAGTTGGACCAAAAGGTTAAAGTTTTGGAATCAGACTCCTCCATGGGCCAGCATGGTACAGCAACTGCATCTGCCCAGCAGCCAGAATCACTAATACATCTCCAGCCCTCCCAATTCCCTCATTTCCTGCAGAGCTCTCTCTACTCCATTGACATCTTAAGAAAAGTAGACTCTCCTTTGAAAAAGGTTGGTGATCCCACATTAAGAAAGACTAAAGAAAACTCAGTCATCCTAGAAGATCTTGCTACCATAAAATAAAGAGTCTTCACCTTAATCCCCCAGATATGTTTTTGCATATCAGAAGATAAGTTTTGAAATATAAATATAAATGGAGAGGAGAGAGATCGTCCACTCTTTTTTACATAAATGCAAGCTCTTACCTTTCTCAAAAAAGAAAGTACATACACAGGGGTTTCTGGATCTCAGAATTTACCAACAGAGAAAAACAATCAGAATTAAAGTTTGATGGACTAGTTATTTCAGTCAAACTCCCTTCCTCTGATTACCAAGCACTGCGTAGGCTCACAGCGAAGAAGCTAGTCCTACGACTGTTACATCAGCCCACCCATTTCACAGGGCCCAGCCTCGTTTTATAGTGAATGATGCAAGTAAATGTCAGTGTTTAGGAACCAAGACACCATTGTTCTCTTCTGTTGGGGAAAGGCCGGAAGCATAGTCCAATGATGTGCAAGGTGAAAATACTTTCTGACTGAGCCATCTTTTGCTGGGTCCAAGAAATCAAAGAAAACGGCATCACTCTGTGCTAAAAATGTATAGTACACAGTGACTACATCATCCAACAGGAGGCTGTGAATTTGGTGACGATGTGAAGGAAACCAATAACTGTATTAATGTGACACAGTACAAGAAAACACAATGCAGAGGACTGAGCAGTTTGGGACGTGCAGGTAAGCTGTGAGGACCCAGAAATGGACCTTTGAGACCTCATGGATCCCCCGAAGAGAGCGAAGGGCAGAGAACCCAGCCAGCTCGCCTCAGCTATCGTCTGGGAGATCTGTCGCCACCGCGGGCCTCCTGTTGTGAAATCCGGACATAACAATTCACCACATTTACCTTTTCATGAGAAGGTGATTGGTTTTCTTTTTGTCAAATCTTGGAAAATTAGGGGGAACAAGTACGGACTGAGTGCATTGTTGCCTGCATTCTTCCCTCCCTCCCACAACCTGGTGGAATTGGTTCCTCAGTCCCCAATGCACAACAGCAGTGTTTTTGATATGGCAACCCCGCTATGAGGAGCAGTGTCAATTAGAGAAAAGAGCACTAATAGCACTAGCCTCCACTTGTTGAGCACCTACTGTGTGCCGAGCTAAATACTTCATGTGCATTACGTACCAGAAGGTAACTATCAAGATAAATCCAATGAAAACCAAAGGATGTCGTTAAATTCAGCGAATAAACTGCACCACTGAAAATTTTTCATGAACCACTAGCACACTACACTTTGGGATAATGACGTAGTTGAAACCTCTCATTCATAGATTGTCCTTTATTTGCCAGAGATGTTTAAGTGAAACTAGAAGGTCATTTATCCTAATGCCTTAAGGACCAAATTAAAAGCATCATTTTTGCATTCTCAGGGGAGATTCAGAAAGTCCATTTCAATGGGCCTGGTAGAGTCATCAACTGGCTAGCGATCCCAGTGGACATTTCTCATGTGCACTGGATATATCAGATACTATTTAATTTAATTTTCAAAACACATTATTTTTCAGATGAGGAATCAGAGGCCCAAATAGGTTGATTGAACCCAGATCTCACCGGTAGTAAATGGTCTTTCAGCCCACAAGTCTGGGGGCTGTCCTCCTCCCAAGGCTGGCTGAGCAGCCTTCTCAGGAAGGATTGGTCTGGCTCTCACTGCCCCCCAGGCCAATCCCAAAGCCATCCTTTCACAACTGACTGCAAACAGCATTGAGAGGTTGGGGAACCTTGCATTTGAGGACTAGTTGGAATCTGACCTCCCAAAAGCAGCTCTTCGTTCTCCCCAGCTAAGTGCCTCTCATTTTCCAAGACCACTAATTTGAGTTGGATTGCAAAGGCCGGGTGGGATTAAAACAAGCAGACTCATGATCCATAATCAAATACCATCAGACGATCGTGAAGACTTGAGAAATAAAGGGAGAAACCACAATTACTGGGTAACAATTGGCAATGATCTTCAAGCAGGCCTTTGTCCACAGAGCATCGGACGTTAGAATGGGGCTTTCTTCTCAGATTCATGAGAAGACTTCTCTTGTCAGCTTCTAGATGATACACATGGCAGAAAGGGTGTCCATCAACTTCCCAGTGTTCCTTAATGGTCATTAGAGAGTTGCCTCTTTCTTTATATTTTTGAAAAATCTACTGTGAAATATTTCAGACATACAAAAATATGGAAAAAAATAATGTAATACATGCAAGGGTATCTATCTCCCAGTTTGAAAAAATAGAACTGTACAAACACACTTGAAGCAGTCTGTTTTCTTCATCCCATTCCCATGGGGATGCCCATCATATCTATGCATGTCTTTATACTTTGCCCACAGAAGTCTATACACCTAAGCAATCTTGAGCATTATTTTTGCACAACTAAACATTGCATAGTGACATTATTCACAACGCATTCTCATGAAACTTTTTTTTTTGCTCCCCAAAGCCCCAGTACATAGTTGTATATTCTAGATGTAAGTCGTTCTAGTTCTTCTATGTGAGCCACTGCCACAGCATGGCTACTGACAGACGAGCAGTGTGGTTCCGTGTCCAGGAACCAAACCCAGGCTGTCAAAGTGGAGCACCCAGAGCTTAAGCACTAGACCATCAGGGCTGGGTCTCCTGAAACTCTTTCATGCAACAGTACATGAACAAGACTCATCCATGTCGATGCACATAGTTCCAGTTCCTTTATCGCTGTTGTATAGGATTCTACTTCACAAACACACTTCAGTTTAATTCAAAATCCTCTTGTTAATACTTGAATTGTTTCTAATTTTTCACTATTATAAATGAAGCTTATATGCACAGTCTTCATATCATTCTTCTATCATTGAATGCATTTGTGCATTCTTGCACATTCTATGTGTCTCCTTGGGTGTGTACGTGAGGTTTTTCTCTAGCATCTATTTCTAGAAAGGGAATTGCTGAATCACAGGGTATGTTCATTTTCATCTTTATTAAATATGGCTAAATTGCTGTCCAAAGTCGTTGTACAAATTTTCCTTCCTACCCGAGAAATGTGAGTTCCTGTTTCTCCTTATTCTTACCAACACTTAGCATTTTCAGAGTTTTCAATTTTTGCCGATCTGATGAGTATGAAATGGTATCGCACTGTCATTTAAATTTGCATTTCCTGATTATAATGTGGTTGAGTAATTTTTCTTTTTTTTTATGGTCTTTATGGGCCTTTTGGGTATTTTCTTCTACAAATTACATGGTAATATCATTTGCCTGTTTCTCCAGTGGGATTATTATTCCTCTCATTATCAATTTTTAAATGTTCTTTATATATTGTGTGTATACATATTGCAAACATTTTTATGTCTTGTCCCTGTCAATGGTTTTCTTTCTCCTTTTTTTTCTATCTTGTTTGTCTTGAAACACACACTTTGTATTTTAATCAAGGTGAATTTATCAATTCTCTTTCCCTCTCTTTTTTTTTTTTTCTGAAGAATAGTTGCTCTGAGCTAACATCTGTGCCAATCTTCCTCTATTTTTTTGTATGTGGGCCACCATGGCATGGCCACTAACAGAGCAGTGTAGGTCTGTGCCTGGGAATTGAACCTAGGCTGCTGAAGCAGAGCGTGCTGAACTTAACCATTAGGCCACCGGGGCTGGCCCATCAATTCTCTTTATATTTGTCTTCTTTGTATCTTTTAAAAAAAATTTCTCCCATATGCCAAGATCACAAATATAATTTCTTACATGTTGTTATAAAAGAACAAAAGTTTTTATTTCCATATCTTATGTCTTTATTTTCCTTAGAGTTTATTTTTGTATATAGTGTGAGACAAAGGATAAATTTCACTTTTTTCCTTAGTATGTTCCCGGGGCCATTTGTTAAGTAGACCATCCTTTCGACACTGATCTGAAATACAACCTCTCATATATCAAGTTTCTGTATAGGTATGGTTTGTTTCTGGGCTGATTTATTTGTTCCAGTTGGTCTGAATATATGGCCCTATGCCAATATCACAGTGACCAAATTACTATAGCTTCAAAGTTAGTCTTGATTTCTGGTCAAACATGTCCATTATGCCCTGGTTCTCTTCAAAATTATTTTCAAAAAGAGATATTTGTTGATCTTTTTCTCTTCTAAGTTTTCAGATCAACTTGTCAATTTTCACATAATATTTTGACATTTTAATTGGAGTTACTTTGGACTTTTAGATTACTTGAGGAGAGTCAAAATGTTTGTAGTTTTGAGTCTCTCTATCCATAAATATAGTGTATCTCTCTCATTTATTTGGATCTATTAAAATATATTTCAGTAATGATTTATATTTTTCTCCATAAATATCGTTTCCAACTCTTGTTAATCTTATTTCCAGGAAAGTTATATATTTTGTTTCTACCATAAATGGCTTCTTTTTTAAAAGTAGCATTTTTTGTTTGTTGCCAATGTGTATCGTTGTGACTAATTTTGTAAAACTTGATTTCATTTCCAGTAATATTTTTAAATATTTTCTAAATATTACAAAAAATATTTGTAAAGCTTGATCTCGTTTCCAGTAATATTATTATTGGTATTAATAATTAATTATTAATAACAAATTACTAATAATTAATAATTAATAATAAATTATTAATACTAATAATTTGTTTGAAAAGTTTCTTACGATTTTATGTATAAAATCATGTAATCTGTTAATAAAAATAGTTTTGGGTGTTTTCTTTTTCAATTGCTTATACAATTTCTTTCTTTCTCTTATACTTGGATATGGTCTATGGAACAGTCTGGCATAGAAACAATGATTCTAGGCATATTTTTCTGATATCTATACGTTTCATCATTAAACATGGTTACTCCAGGTTTTTGGAATGTTCCTTTTATCAAATTTACTAAATCTTCTTTTAAAATTATAAATAAGTGTTGAATTTTATCATATGCTTTTGTGAATCTATTAAGATTTTTTTTCCTTACAATTATTTTGTGTCATGAATTGCATCAAGAGATTTTCTAACGTTCAGCCACTCTTGTATGTCTGAGATTCACACAGCTTGGTCATGTGGACAACAGTTCAATGCTTTACCTCTGCTGACTGTATGTGTGGCAACTGTTGGTTGTCCACCAGATAGCCATCCCCATCCCACCTCTGGAACCCTGGTTTTGTCCATTAGATGGCCGTGAACTTCAAGGGAACTTTTTAACTAGTCCAAGTTAATCACTGTATTTCCATTCTCTTACCATCGCAGGGGAAATCTGCTGAAGGGGAAAGAGGGAAGGGTTTTAGGGGACATATCCTTTGAGATAAAAGAATGAGAAAGTGTCTCTTCTGACTTTTGGACATTGTTATATATTGACGTGATGCCTGGAGCTCCTGCAACCTTCTTGTTACCAGAGACAGCTCTCTTGCTACCTTTTCACAAAAGCATCTGGCAAAGGTTGACAGAGAAGGGAGATGGAATGGACCTGGCTCCTTGAGAACATTGCTGAGATGCTGAATGAACCCACCCCTGGAACTTCTCCATCTCTGAACTTTTTGTGTTTGTGTCAATAATAGATATCTTATTATTTAAACCATTTTAAAATATACCATAAGTAAACTGAGGCTGAAAGTGCAACATGCTGGTCTCTGATGACTCTAGAGTTTGGTTCCTTCATGTATTCACTGATAGCTTAGGCAAAAATGTATGGAGGGCTAACCACGTGCCAGGTACTGCACTAAGGACTGAAGATAGAGATGATTGGGCTCTGCCTTCCAGGAGCTCACAGATTGGGAATGGAAATAGATTTATAAACAAATAATTAAAATCCAAAGTTATAGATTCAAGAGAAGAGGAAGCTCCACAATGCTACGAGAGTATGGGGGATAAGGGTGGTTTAAATTTTATCCTGGGAGAGAATGAGGAGATATCCAAAAGATGGCTAGGCCTTGGAGAATAATTAAGTGTATAATTAATCATGAAGTCAGGATAGGGGAATCTAAAGGGCAGGGGCTATGGGTGCATGGCCCTGAAATGACTTGGGAAGAGAAGCAGTTGGGTTCAGTTAGAGACGGTTTTGCAGAAATAAGTTGCACGTTTTAAGGTAGATGGAATTTCAGTTTCCCTTTTAGGCCATGGATGTAGGATGAGGAGCAGCCAGAGAGTGTTACAGCACAGTCTTCTGTGCTGGCCAGGTTTCCAGCAGCCAGGAAAGTGTGAGTGGTGCCAGGTGAGGAGCAGTGGGCACCGAAGGTGTGGCTCCTTGGTGCAGTGGAGCTTGAGAAATGAGACAGTAGTGCACATCCCTGCCAAAGGGTCTGCAGCAAGAACGGTCAAGTGTGCTTGGCAGGGCGCTGAAGTGGAGAAAGGGTATTTCCTCAGGCACTGGTGGCAAAGGCAGGGAATCTTAACACATGTCTCCTCACCCACTCCATATCAATATGAGCTAGAGAAAGTCCGCACCAGCTACTGAGAGCCAATTGTGTACAGCTCTTCCCAACTCCACATTCACAACATCATGAAATTGGCCACAGTGAGAATATTTACACCATGGAAATGGGCACATACTTCAAATCAGTATTTTTTGTTTTGTTTTGTACCTGATTGTTAAACATTTACCAGCGTGCTACTGCATGGGTTGCTGTGGACCACAAATTTTCCATAAAAGTCTGACCTCTCATTCGTGCATCTGCTATAGTTCCCTTTCCAGAGAGCTGGGTGTGTTCTTGCAGGATGCATGCAACATCCCGGTTTCTGGAGTTAGAAACCAACTAGCTGTCCCCAGGCACTGTAGAATAATGTGAGCGGCTGTTGCGAAGAGTTGACAATACCACCGAAAACTCAAGATTACCGAGCTCACTTCTGCTCTGCCTCTGAGAACGGTTCATGCTTAACACCTGGAGGAGTGTCTAGGGTGACTAGAAACCAAGGGAGCACTCCTGTGACCAACGTCACAGGCAGAGCAAAGCTTCCCCTCTGTCCTCCTACCACAGCCTCCTCTTCCAACACTCACCAGTGGTCCTGGACTGCGCAGCTCAGGGACATTTAGTCATCATTTGGCATTGACATGGGCAGGATCTGGGGCATCTTTTTGTGGCATGGAGTGAAGGGTTAATAGAGCCCCCGGGAGCCTAGCATCCAGTTCCTTTATCTCTTCTTTCCAATTTCTTGGCTTCTTTTCTTATTTTAGTATCTACCCCTAAGATTCTGCAACTCCCCTGTTAAAGGTCTTGCCCTCCTGGATGACATGACTTTTGAACTCACACAGATCTGCTGTCAGTTCAGTTCTTTAGAGAGAACTGGGGCTCTCTCCAGTCTCATTTCTTGAATCTCCTTAAGTTCTCTTTACCTCTGACCTTAATAAAAGAGAAGAGACAGGACTGGCCATCTTTTGGGGATCACCAATATAGCAAACTCCAACTCACAAATGATTGAAGACAGTTCACCTTTGTAAAGGTCTGGATAGACCGGAGGAGGAGCAAGAATAAACTACCTCTTACTCATTCATACGAATCCTTTACCATTGAATTGTTTGTCATAGCAATAAAATGTAAATAGTTGAAAAGAAAACAACCAAGAATTCAGTAAGAGGGGATTGATTATATAGCCATTCAAAACCATGATGTAGATGAATATCAAATAGCGTGGGACAATGTCCACAATGCATTGCTAAACAGATAAAATAAAGTTATAATATGAATCCTACACACACACATACAAAGCAACTATATAGATACTATCTAGACAAAGAAGAAAAAAACTGGTAAAGGCCACACATCAAAATGTCAAATATGTATTATTAAATATGATTTTTACTAACTTTGCATTTTTCATTTTCATATCACTTTTTAAAAGTGCTCCCTTCTCTTTTAGTTGCTGAGATGTTTATCTCTCTAGTTGCTGGCATTTCTGGAAAACCCCTTCTGCTTTTACTGTCTGAGCTAAATGACCTGTCTGCCCTTAGGCGATTGCTCAAGAAGGACAGTGAACTCATTATCACCCGCAGAAATCAAGCCAGAATCCCTCAGCGGACTGTGTTCTGAGTCTGGAACTTGCACATGTGCCCCCCTTTGCAGACATAGCTTATATAGCCTCATGTTCAGCCAAGAACAGACCACTTTATTTACTCAGCCATTGCAGCGAGCAGCAAGGTGGTGTCAAAGCTTGCTTTCCAGTCACTTTGCAAGGCAAAGGCCTGGAGGCGGCAGTTCATATCAGCTCATCTGAGAGCCGAGTGCTCCTCCCACAGGTGTGGGCCAAGTGGGGCAGGAGAGCTATTAGCCTAAGCCCCTCTCTTTGCCTCGGAGTTATACGGAAAATGAGCTTTGGTGATCATGTGTGAATGAGGAGTTCCATTACTAGATTTTCTAGTTAGAACTTACTTCTATCTTTAATTCCAATTTTAATTCCAATTTTAAAGAATTCTGTGGGAAATCTTTCTAAAATCATTTCACGCTGTTCTGCTTGGTAAGCAGAGAAAACAAAAACTTGCGAATGTATTTTGATGTATCCTAATTTTAATTAGTTTGCTCTGCTCTAAGTGAAGCTAATATGGCACACAGCCTTACACCATGCAGCCCAAAACTATTTGCCTCTCGCTTCCTTTCGTGATGCTCTTCTCCCTCCTGGTTAAGAGGACACTTCACACTCCCTACAGAGAGAAGGTGTTAATTTCTTTTCTCCTTTACAATTCTCCACTTCTGATACTATCCTAATTGTGACAACAAAGGAACAATTCATTAATGTCATTTTAAAAGTATGAGTAAATAAACTCTGAGTAAAGCTTTGATTTTTGTTGTTGTTTTATTCCTATGGGTTTTGTTCATATTTTCAACCGGATCTGGTCAGAATATTTTTTAGTTTACTTTTTTGTAGTCATGCTCTGACAAGTTCAAGTGTTGGAGACACGATCTCCAAGGTTCCACCTATCTTAAATACACTTTTTGCTACTATTTTGCTCTGTGGGGGACTGGAATTGGGCCATCCCAAGATATGTCTCTTTGGCATGAGGATTATTTCGGGCTGGTTACTTTTAATAAACTGCAAACAGGAAAGCAACTCTGAAAAGTAGAATTTACTTACCCTTTGTGAAGAGGCCCTTAGTTGTCATGTTTGCCTAAATAAACTATGTGTCTTTCAGTGGGAGAAAAATCATGTGCTACAATTTTGTACACTATACTATTGTAACATTGAGCAATAGCTTGATAACCACTGGTTAACTAGCTGTTCACAGAGCTCTTAATAACTGCCGAGGCCAGAGATAAACCTTGAAAGAAGAAATTAAAGACACAGTACATAACAGTATGATGAAAAACCAAAATTAGTAGGAGAAATGATAATTGCTAAAACAATGGTCTTTAAATCTTTTTGTTTGGCAACTTCCTACAGAGAAGCAAAAAACTATATATTCAGTGGCACATTTATAATTTGACTTGGAAAATGTGTCATAAGAAATCTAAAGAGTTACAGAGAAAATATTTTTCAGTATACTGTAAATATTGACTTTAAAAAGTAAATCTATGGGCTGGCCCGGTGGCGGAGCGGTTAGCTTCGCGCACGCGCACTCCGCTGCAGGCGGCCCAATGTTTCGTTGGTTCAAATCCTGGGCGCTGTCATGGCACTGCTCATCAAACCACACTGAGGCAGCGTCCCACATGCCACAACTAGAAGGACCCACAATGAAGAATATACAACTATGTACTTAGGGACTTTGGGGAGAAAAAAGAAAAAAAATAAAATCTTTAAAAAGAAAAAAAGTTAATCTGTGTATTCATTTTAAATGTATCCAATTGATCTGGATACCATGAGGATTAGCTACCCCTAACCTCCGTTTTAAAAATATACACACAAGCTCCTCTTCAGCAGTCAGAAATTTTATATCATTCCTTTTTCTCCTTGAACTCATATTTGTATTCTACTAACCTGATGGGATTTTATTTATCTGGGTCGGCTTATCATTACAGTTATTAATACTACATAGATAGATTAACATTGATAGATTACATTCTACAATGTAGATTACAATCTACATTGATAGATTAACATTCCTCGTAAAATTTTATTGAAGAAGAATACTTAAGGAGATACGTGAGTTGTTCTTCAATTTGTTCTTGTATTCAAGGGTGATTACTACATATTGCTAGAATGAGATAGGATTTGACATCAGTTATACTCCTATTTTTTATTTTGATAGATGTACATACTGAATAGATGTCATTCACATAAATAAGTAGATAGGAATGAAAGAAATAATATTATGGCAAATTTCATTTATTTTTAAGAATGCCATCTGAGATATATGCCCAAAATCACATAGTAATTCATCTTCAAAAGTTGTTTTAGCGATCTACCAGATCTCCACTCAATGAGATCCTTCAATATAGCTGAAAGCAAGGAACTAGAACTAACGGCTTGCAAAAGGATGTGTTACCCAGACATATGTTTGCTCAACAACAGAGTTCAAAGTTTACCTTGCTCGATGCCCCAGAGCACCTTTTTCATCCTGAATCCAGGCAACGTGGTTAGAATTCTAGAAGGGTGAAGGCTGGCCTTTCTCTTATAAAGGTGGGTATGAAGGGGGCAGTAGTTCTGAGAAGCAGCGTGACAGGGACACGTTCACAGGCACATCATCTTCAAGAAAGTACACACGTGAAGATTGATGGCTTTAGAAAACCATTCCCACCCTCTTGGAAAGTCTCGGTGTTGTTCCAGTGGGAGGGTCAATGAGTCAGAAGACTGGGAGAAAGCTTCAGGCAGGGATCTTGAGCTGAGCCTGGAGGGTGTGTGAGATTTAGAGAGATACAGAAGGTTCGGGAGGACAGTCTACCCGAGAGACACAAGTGGAGGAAGTGCCCTGACTGGGGTGTCCTGACTGAAGACACAGGAAGAAGAGCGGCCTGGAAATGCCCAAGGCTAAACCCTTTGGCGGTCGCATTCTTATTCCAGATTCCACAGTGATAAACAGAATGTGCATTCAGTGGACAAGACTCTAGATCATAGAATTAAAACCTAAATGCCTATAGAAACTAGGCAGGTAACATAAAATAGAGAAGCCACATTGACATAAGCCATATGTCATTGCGCATGGTGGGGACTCTTGGGCACTGGGGAAGGCTGTCCTGTCCAAGGGGCCCAGCCTCTGCTCTGCTCAGCAACATCGGAGTGGTGAGACAGTGTTGCAGGGCTTCTAATTTTTCAGGAGAAACTAGAAACCTGAATTTGAAAGTGAAGCTCCCCAGTGGGCAAGACAAAACATGTTTGTGGGCTATATCTGTTCTGTGGGCCACCAATTTGCTACCTCTGCTCCAAAGACTAAATTTTAACTGTAGATCAAGCCAGACTACTACAAAGTGTCAAAAGCTGAATTATTCCTTCCGATAAGGGCAGAAGCTTGGGACAAGGTCAGATTGTCAATCAACAGTTGTCAGCTGAGTGGAAGGATAAGTGGTTCCTTTGATGGAGGTGCATCTTCACAGGGCCCCCTTTCACTTCCTGCCAGCAGGGAGGGGCTGAAGTCTGCTCCAAAGAGTAGAGTCGAAAGGGCAAAGGGAAGATTTCTGTGAGGCCTCAGCCCCAGGTGGCTATTTGTGACGTCAGATGCCGTTTTCCTCTTTGTTTGGGCCAGTAGGAAGAATTGGGGCAATTGTGTCCACTTCTGTAGGAGACTGCTGGATGTATTTTCTGTCCTGACATTTCCAGAGATCTAGTTGTTTCTTTCTTACCATTATTCGCCCCTCTCTTGGAGATCCGCAAGTGTTTGTTCTATCCTGATGCACTCTGTGTATTTTGTAAGCCTCCTTGAAGCCTTTCTGGAATGAGGTAGGGTATAAATAAATGGAAGTACTGATGAGGATTTTTAGGCTGGTTACTTTTAAAACTACAGATAAGAAGCAGGCTCCAAGGAGTGGAATTTGTTTGCCCTTTGATCAGAGACAATTGCATTTGTGAAGGAAATCTCCATGCCTCCCTCTCTGCGCCAGGAGGAAGGGGGGATGGCCTTATCTCTGGAAACTCTTAATGGGGAAGGCAAGAACTTAAGTCGCTTACTGTCTGGCAACCTCATGTAACTGACCCCCCACCCCAAAATCCTCCTTTGTCTTTAGTTGAAGATAATATTTGAGCGGTGACTTCTGCCATTTACTCAATCCGGTTTGATTCTTATCTAAAAGTTGTGGGACCGCCCAATGGCCGGACCCTACCGGCACTGGTACCATTTTAACTTTTTTCCTTTGTCTTGTAAAGAGATGACTCACATACCCATGCCTTAAATTTAGCCCTAACCCTCAACTAGCAGCAGCAGGAGCTCTGACTGCCCGTGGGTCCTGTCCCCACGCACCAGCTCTGCCTGCCCATGGGTCCTGTCCCCATGCCAGCGGGGGCAGCAGAAGCGGCGGCAGCAGAAGCTCCGACTGCCCATGGGTCCTGTCCCCATGCTATTCCACACTATTCTCTAAATAAAAGAGCACTACTGCCAGATCTTGAGAGTCTAAGAAATCTTTCTTTCGACTCCTCGGCTCACCGACCCCGCATCAGTACTACCTCTGGAGCCGCCTTTTCCTTACTGAGTTTACGCTCTGTTGGTGCCGTAGGCCCCAGGCCGGTGGGGAGGCCACTTCATAAATGACTCCTTCCGTGTATCCTGAAGGTAATGGGGCTTCAAAAGGGGCAGAACAAACCACCTGAGAGTTGTTTAAACACGAGGAAAATCTGGCCCGATACATTATTCCCAATCTATATTTATGTTCACGGCTTATGAAGCACCTCAGGGCCCTTTGGGATAAGAAAAACTGCATGAATCTAAGAAAATATTATTAAATAGATTTATTTTGGGTTGCTAAAGAGCGTGAGGCCCTCTGGAGAAGCACTGGAGGAGAATGAATTATTTTCTGCCATCTCCACCACTCGTCTTCTGAAGAATCTCTCATTGAACCCCTGGTGTCTCCCTAATGGTTCCAGCTAATCCTGTTGCCATAGTTACAACAATTAATTATATGCTTAACTAGCCTTACTAGTACATTGCAGCAATTCAATTAAAATCTGATTTTATTCTTCCTGTACTTTCGGGGTATTTTTTGGGCTTCCAGCCCTGAAAACTGTCTGTAATGTGGATTGAAAGGGTCCCAGAGGTTGTTCAGTCCATTCCCCAGTGGTGTCTTTGGCTAAAACTTGATGGGACAAGGCACTGTTGCCCTGAAATAGACCTTGGTACAAGAGCCAAAACATTTGGGAGATTTGAACCCAACAGCTGAGCAAATCATAAAACTAATACCCAGTGGGTGTGAGGCTGTTATGAAGAGATGGGTTTTTCGCTTCTTAATTTTAATAATGTATTTAAATTGGAACAAGGATACACAGGACTCCTAAATGAGTGGCTGTGCCCAACCACTGGTATACTCCTCGCGGACCCTGCAGCTGCACCTTGTGGTGGGAACTGCCTCTCCCGGGCTGCCCTGGAGACCCGCGGGGACTGCAGACAGTGGCGTCAATTCAAGCTCCGAAGGGCGCTGAGATTGTTGGTCTCCAGGTACCGGATGGAAATGTGTTGGTTGGAAATTCTGGATTATTCCCTTTTCTGTGATTACCAGTGTCAGAGTAACAGCCCTACCGCTTCCCTTACTTGAAGGCAAGCAGAGTTTCAGAGAGGTCTCCTTCAAGTTTGTATCACTTTCGAGAACAGAGCTCTAGGTAGAAACTCATTCCGTGAAACTCTAGAGGTTACAGCTTTTTTCTTTTCTTTTCATTCATCACAAAACACACTCTGTCAATGTAATTCACACTATGCTTTCCTGATCAGTTTCTGTATTTTTATTGGCTCCTCTTCTTTCTTTGGCCCCCTATTAATGACAGCTAACATGGACATATTTCTATGCACCAGGCACTGTGCTAAGTGATTTTTTTTATTTTGATTATTTGACTTTGCAGATGTGGAAACTGAGGCTCCCAGTGCTTAAGGATTCACTCAAGGATGCTGGGCTAATGGCAGAGCCACAGTCACACCCAGACGTGCCTGGCTCCCAAATGCGCTCTTAGCCCTTTATCCTCTCAGCTCCTCCAATATGCCTTTTCTGCTATGACAATCTGTCTTCAATGATTCATTAACTCCTGTGATTCATCCTCCACCTCTCTGAGGAGGTCCCCAATCCAAACCCAGTCCTAACCCTCTGTCTCCTGCCTGCTACATATCCCTGTCACGCCCTCCTGTGGCCACTGCAAGCTCAGTGTGTTCACAACAGACCTGGCATCCTCCCCTCAGCCTGCTGGCTCACTCCTGTTGCTCATCTCCTCTCCATGAGTCAACAGAACCACTCTTGGGGCCAACGCTGAGTCCAAGGAAGGAACCAGCCCTTTTCCATAAGGCACAGTGTAAGTTTCACAAGAAATTACAATGCACATGATGTTTCTCTCCAGCTCTCCACACTCTGTGGTGTTGTGGTACCAAGTATCCCCCACCATCACTCCTGGCTGTTCAGGGTTTCTGTGCCATCCTCAGCAGTGCAGCTGTTGGAATGGGCCTCTCCTCCTGTCCTTACTGGATACTGGCCTCCTTCTCTGGACCATTGTTGCACCCTATCCCCACAATAAAGTGTAGCCTTTCTGTGGCCCCCACTCAGATAAGACATCCACCTACACCCCTTGTAGCTATACCCCATTCTTCGTACAAAGTCAGCATGTGTTAGGCCTTTAATAAGACTGAATTCTTAAATTTGAATCTGCTTCTTTAAAATGAGATTTTTCCGGAGACATTCCCCATTTCAAAGTAATGATTCAAAAATGTGTGCGTGTGTGTGTGTATAGATAGATGGGAAGAAGGAACAATATTTATATATATACACCCAGAAAGGGGACTGTGTGTTATGCTGTATTTGAGTTTTTCCCAGTGTCTAGCACAATATAATTTAAGAGATACTTATTGAGTGTCTTGTATCTGCAAAGAACTATGCTAGGCGCATATATTACCTAAACCTAAAGAAATATTCATTAAATAATTAAATGAATAAGTGAAGGAGAAAACAGCTTTCTCTATTTATTTATTTATCCAACTTGGGGACCATGGTGGGCTCTGAGAACAAAGCTATGTTTTTGTTATTCATTTAATTCACAAATATTTCATAAAAGTCTCCTGTGTGCCAAGCACTACACTGGACACTGAGAATAAAAAGGTGAACAATAGTGGACACAAAATTCCTGCTGGAGTTGCTCAACGTCCAGTGATGAGGGCAGGAGAGTCCTACAGGTACACGTCAATGAGCCTACAGCAGTCCCCGGGCCATGACCTTCCAGGACCTCTGCTGGTGCTGCCTGATGCAGGGAAAGCCCAGCACTGGAGCTGGGGAATGCCTCCCTCCAGGTCCTCCTTGAGCCTGCTGTCTCCCACTGCAGCCCTCCACTCAAGTCATCTATGAAACTACGATTTTCTGATTTTATTTTTAAACAACCCCCCCGTCCAGTTCAATAGCAAAGACACACCTCCGGGAGGCAATGGCTTCCCTGAATCTATGCGACATAATCCCAAGAGGCAGGAAGAACAGTTCATCAGCAACTCGGCTTCCCTGGGGGCTTGGCTAGCAGTTCCTGGGAAAGGGGGAGAAAGTATTTGCTTAGGTAAACTCCATGATGATAATGACACGCATGGCGTTGTCTTCCGCCATTGCAGATGTCACAGAGGAGCTCCAGAATCCCACGTTTACTTTTCCCTAATTGATGTTCATGTGCGAGCTGGCTTAGTCTCACCAACTCCAGTAAAGGAAAATAAAACCAAGAAAGTGTTCCAGCGACAGCTCCTCCTTACGTGATCACCATGGCAATGCTGCTATCACGGGGGCCATGTGTGTAGGCCAAAGTAGTCCAGACAAGAGAATGGCTGTGGCCTGATTGTGCCAGGCCACCCCTGGCCCCCAAGCCACCACAGCAGCTTGGGGCGTGAATGGGGTCACAGGCAGATGAGAGTGCGTTCCAGCCTCTGCCCCAGCTGCTACTGCAGGACTTGCAGAAGCTTCTAATTCCTCCCCAGCCAGTTCTTGGGGTGCCCAGGGGGCATCTCAGCTGAGATGAAGTAGGCCCCTGATTTCCTCAGGCTCCTTTCTGGGGCAAGTCCTGTATGGTGCCTCCTGACAACACCAGGCCAGACACAAGGATGTCCCCATGGGCAGCAGGCTTGCCTGGTTGTCCTGTGGCCCAGAGAGGCCCTCAGGCCAACACTGAGTCCAAGCTAGAAACTGGCCCTCTTCTCTCTCTGGGACACGTACCACACGCCAAGCTCCTCTGTTCTCATAGGGTTTTAGAAACTGGGTAAATCCCCTCCTTCAGCCTTTTCTCTCTCTTTGTACAACCCCAAGTCTCCCCAACACTGAGGGATGCTCCACAGTTCCAATCTCCTTCTCCCCGCCCGTTCACTCTGACCTGTGTCCCTGAGTCAGTCAGCCTTACACATCTCCACTCTTGCTTCCCATATTATGGGTTGTTTCTCAGGAAGATATGCAGTTTTTCATATAATTAACCCTCTAAGGGGCCATCTCCTGGTCCCCCAGACCTGTTGAATGCCTAGGTAAACATATTCCTATTACTTCGGACTTAAAGACAACTAATTTAAGCAGAGCCATGAGGTTGGATGATTTGAGGGAGCTTCCGTTTGCTTACTCAAGTTTTTACAGCTGGAGAGCTACCCGCACGGACTTCACAGAAGAGCTGACCCCTTCACAAAGATGTAGGTCAGGGGCACGTGGTGGGTTGGAGGAAAGGTACTGCTATCGACTGAATTGTGTCTCTCCAAAATTCGTATGTTGAAGCCTAACCTCGAGTGTGGCTGTACCTGGAGTAAGGAACTAGTTAATGTTGAATGAAGTCATAAGGGTGGAATCCTAATCCAATAGGATTAGTGTCCTTATAAGAAGAGACACCAGAGTTCTCCTTCTGGAGACTAAAGTGAAGACACAATAAGAAGGCAGCCATCTGCAGGCCAGGAAGAGAGCTCCCACCAGGAACCAATGGGCCGGCATCTTGATCTTGGACTTCTCAGCCGTCGGGACGGTGAAAAATAAATGTCTATTGTTTAAGCTCCCCAGTGTGTGGCATCTCCTACTCTATCAAATACAGAGATATTTGGCTGAATACCATGAAAGGAAAGAACGGGATAGATAGGAGAAAAGAGCAAAGGAATACATTTAGACTGAAACAACATAGATTTATTAAATCTATGGATTAAATCAGAGATAATTGACATCTTTACAGTGTTGAATGTTCTATTCTACAAATTCGGTTTGCTAAGGCCGCGATAACAGAGTATCACAGGCTGCATCGCTTACACAACAGAAATTTATTTTCTCATAGTCTGGAGTCTAGAAGTCCAAGATCAAGGTGTTGCCAGGGTTCGTGTATTCTCAGGCCTCTTTCCTTGGCTTGCAGATAGTAGGCTACTCCCTGTGTCTTCACAGGCTCTTTCTTTTCCATCTGCATCCATTTATGTCCAAATTTCCCCCCCGTAAGGACTCTAGGCATATTGGATTAGGGCCCGCCCTAATGACCTCATTTCACCTCAATCATCTCTTTAAAGGCCCTATCTCCAAATAAAGTCACAGTCAGAGGTACTGGAAGTTAGGACTCCGACATATGAATTGGGACTGGGAGCACAATTCAACCTATAACAATGAAATATCTATTTATTTGTGTCTTCCTTCTCTCAATAATGTTTTATAGTGTTTAGCATTGAGGTCATGCTGATATTGTTAGATTTATTCCTAGACATTTGATGTTTTTGGATACGCTTGTAACAGGTATCATTTTAAATGCCATTTTTTCTTTACTTGTTAATGTATTGAAATATCATTGATTTTTTTCTACATTGGCCCTTTATCTGGTGATCTTATTAAATTCATTTATTAATTGCAATAGTTCATTTGTAAATTCCTTTAGATTTTTCTACATCACAAGCAATGCGGTCTGGAAATAATGTTATTTCTTCCATTTTAGTCTTGTACTTTTTAATTTTCTTGCCTCATTGCACTATCTAGGACAACCACTACAACAATGAATGGAAATGATAACAACAAATCTTGTCTTATTTCTAATCTTTGGGGAAATGCCATTTATACTGCACCATAAAGTATAATTTTGGCTACGGATTTTTTTGAGCTGCTATCAGTTTAAGGAGGTTTTTGCTTTTTCTTGTTTGCCAAGACTTATCAGCAATACTTAATAGATTTTATTACATGTTGATTCTGCGCCTTTTGAGATCATCATACCATTTTGTTCCTTCATTCTGTCAATGTGGTAAAATACATTGTCCAATATCAAATGAATCTTACATTCCTGGCATGGACCCAAATTCAAAGTGACATATTGTCTTTTTTACATATTGCTGGATTCCTTTTGCTAAGATTTGAAAATCTTTGTATTTATGCCTTTGAGATTGGCCTATATTTTCTTTCATGTAAATGTTCATGTCATGTTTTGGTCTCAAGGTAATACTGGCCTCATAAAACAAGATGATACATGTTCTCTGTTTTGTTCAGTTTTTTTAATTTTCTGAAGAAATGTAAATAAGATTGCTGCTATTTTTTCTTTACATATCTGGAAGAATTTACCAGTGAAATCTTCTGTGCCTGGAGATTTCCTTGTGGGAATTTTTTAAATTACAAATCCAATTTATTTAAACAATATAGAGCTATTTAAATTTCAGAAATTTTCCTCTTGTTTCCATTTTGATAAGTTGTGTTTTTCTAGAAAATTTCTTATGTCATCTATATTTTAAAATTTATTGAAATAAAGTTGTTCACAATATCCTCTCATTATTTTTTTAAATGTCTGTAGGATCTGTGGTAATTTCTTTTGCATTCCTGATATCAGTAAAGTGTGTCTTCTCTCTCCTAATCATTCTTGCTAAAGGTTTAGTTTATTTCCTTTTTCTGCAGTGAACATTAATTTAATTTAATTTAATTGACATTATAATAGCTTATAACACTGTGAAATTTTGGTTTTACATTACTATTTGTCAGTCACCATATAAATGTGCCCCTTCACCCCTGGTGCCCACCCCCTAACCCTCTTCCCCTCTAGTAACCACTAAACTGTTCTCTTTGTCCATTTGTTAGTTTATCTTCCACATGTGAGTGAAATCTATGGTGTTTGTCTTTCTCTGTCTGGCTTATTTTGCTTAATATATACCCTCAAGGTCCATCCATGTTGTGAATGGGACTATTTTGTCCTTTTTATGGCTGAGTAGTATTCCATTGTGTGTATGTATGTATGTATACATACACATATATATATACAAAGAAGAAGATACACATCTTTGTTCAATCAGCAGTCGATGGGCACTTGGGTTGCTTCCACTTCTTGGCTATAGTGAATAATGCTGCAATGAACATAAGGGTACATAAGTCTCTATGACTTGTTGATTTCAAGTTCTTTGGATAAATACCCAGTAGTGGGATAGCTGGGTCGTATGGTATTTCTATTTTTAATTTTTTGACAAATCTCCATACTGTTTTCCATAGTGGCTGCACCAGTTTGCATTCCCACCAGCAATGTATGAGTGTTCCTTTTTCCCTACATCCTCTCCAATATTTGTTATTTTTTGTCTTGGTGGATTATAGCCATTCTAATGGGTATAAAGTGATATCTTAGTGTAGTTTTGATTTGCGTTTCCCTGATAATTAGTGATGTTGAACATCCTTTCATGTGCCTCTTGGTCATCTGTGTATCTTTTTTGGAAAAATGTCTGTTCAGATCCTCTGTCCATTTTTTGATGAGGTTGTAAAGGTTGAGTTTTTCAAAGAACTGACTTTGAGCTTTGTAATTTTTTCTATTGTACATTTGTTTTATGCTTGACTAATTTCTGATATTGTGATTATTATTATCTCCTTTCTTCTTTCTTTGGGTTTAACTTGATATTCTTTTTAACTTCCTATTATTGGTACAATCGAGAGAATCAATAGATGATTAATAGTTAGCTGATCTTCTTTTTTGATATATGAACTTATCATTTTAAGCATGGTTTTAACTGCCTCCCACACATTTTCATGTGTTATATTTGTATTTTCATCTAATTAAATAAATTTTTTGTTTTTAAGACTGGCACCTGAGCTGACAACTGTTTCCAATCTTCTTTTTTTTTCAGCTTTTTTTCTCCCCAAATCCCCCCAGTACATAGTTGTGTATTTTAGTTGTGGGTCCTTCTAGTTGTGGCATGTGGGATGACCCCTCAGCATGGCTGAGGAGTGGTGCCATGACCATGCCCAAGATCCAAACCAGGGAAACCCTGGACCACTTAAGCAGAGCGAGCAAACTTAACCACTTGGCTGCGGGGCCAGCCCCTAATTAAATAATTTTAAATCTCCTATCATTTAATCTTTGTTCATGGATTATTTAGACATACATTGCTTAATTCCAAAACACTTGGTGGTTTTCTAGTAAACTTTATTATTGATTTCTAGCTTTACTTCACTGTATAATTTTAATACATGGAATTTTGTTAAGACTTGATTTATGGCCCAGTATATGGTAAATTTTGCTAAATATTTCATGTACTCATACAAATAATGTGAATTTTGAAGTTGGTTGCACAGTTGACAAATGTTGCTGAAGTTTCATATACCTTTATTTGTTTTGCTTGCTTGTTCCATCAGTTATGGAAAATATGTTAAAATCAGCCAATATGGTTGTGAATTTATCTATTTTTTCTTTTAAATCTGTAACTTTTGTTTTATATATTTCGATGCTGTATTATTGGGTGCATACAGATTGGGAAGTATTAACTCTTTGTGGCAGATTGATCTTCTGTCATTTTTATTTTTATTTATTTTTTTCTTTTTAAAGATTGGCACCTGGGCTAACAGTTGTTGCCAATCTTTTTTTTTTTCCTGCTTTATCTCCCCAACCCCACCCCGTACACAGTTGTATATCTTAGTTGCAGGTCCTTCTAGTTGTGGGATGTGGGACGCCGCCTCAACGTGGCCTGACGAGCGGTGCCATGTCCGCGCCCAGGATCCGAACCCTGGGCTGCTGCAGCAGAGCCCACGAACTTAACCACTTGGCCACGGAGCCATCCCAGATCTTCTGTCATTTTTAAATGCCCCTGTTTATCTCCATGAATACCTCTGGCCTCAAAGTCTATTTTGTCTTATATATTGTGCCATGTTCCTTTCTATTAGTGTTTGTACTTTCAGTTCTTTTGTGTCCTTGTATGTAAGGTGTTTCAGTTTGAGAGGTTTTGTTTTGTAATTGATTTAGCCTAGTTACATTTAGTATAATTTCTGATGTATTTCTGGTTTTAGCTACTATCTATTACTTGTCATACCGGTTCTACATTCCTTTATATGACCTTTGTGCAATTTTTTGAACTGATAAAGCATTTTAAAATTATTTTCCCACTCCTTCTCTCTTATCTTGGTCATTATATCTTTTATTTCCCTTTAAAGGTTACACAGTGATTACAACAAACATCCTTGGTTTATCAGAGTCTGAGATAAATCAGTATGTGGATCACTTTCTAGGTAATACTAGAAGTTTACCAATTTTAACTCCATTGCTTCACTCCTATCTTTCGTGTGTTGTTTCACGTATTTGCTCCTCATGTATTTTAAGTCATCATTGTTCTGTGTAATCACTTAGATTTACCTACATATTTACATCTTCCATTTCTCTTTATTTCTTCTCCCATTTCCATGTTTCCATCTGAGGTAACTCTTCGTTCTTAGAAAATGCGTTAGTACTTCTCTCAGTGTGTGCCTGAAGGCAACAAACTGTTTCAGCTTTGGTTTTTCTGAAACTGTCTTTATTTTTCCTTCATTTTTAAAGAATGTTTTTCCTGGATAGAATTCTAGGCTGGCAGTTAGATTCAGAAAATCTATTTTTATCTGGGACCAAAAATTTATCCAAAATTTGCTTTGACTAAGTAATTCCACTTTTAGGAAATCAATGGAAATAAGTTAAAATGAAAATAAAACAGAATGTACAAAGAAGTGAATTGCATCATTATTCATAAATGTGAAAAATTGGAAACAAACATAAAATCTAAAATTAAGGCTATGGTTAAGCAAATTATGGTAAACCCATACAAATGCAATATTGTGACAACATTAAAATGATGCTTATGAAGAATTTTTAGTAGTGAAAAATATTTATAATATTATTGTAGATGGAGAAATCAAGATGCAGATTTTGATTTTTGCATGATTTTAGCTAAATAACAAAGCTATATGCATAGAAAAAGCCTAAGAGGAAATACATAACTCAGTTAACTCTTTTTTATCCATAGGTATAAGAGTTATAGGTGGTTATTTTTCTGTAACTGAAATAAATAATATCTATATGTTTTTTTTTTCCATTTCAAATTACAAATAGAACAAATGCTAAAAATTATAGCTCAGTTGAAAAACATTTAATTTAAGGGGATAAAGTTTTCATAATTGTCTTCCACACACAGAATTTGCCATGAAAAGAAAACATGGAAATATACCAAAGAGACCCATTTACACTGTCATAAATTGTTCCAAGTCTCAAATCACTGAAAAAAATCTAACTCACACAAGTTTCCATAAACACCTGATACCTAAGCATAAATCCTTGTGTTGAAAATTGCATCCCACACACGTTTCATTTAGAGTTAAAAAAATAGCATCTGCCTTCCTTCATACATAGTACCAGCCACTTCCTAAACCTCATTAGGGGTGGTAATAATGCTTCCCCAACAGGAATTAATTTTATGCTAATCATACATGTCAGTGACTCTCACAGCTGCTTCACAGAAGCAAGGGTTTTGCAAATTAGTTGCTTTCTTATTTGGGGAAGGTGTGGGATGAGCCAGAAGCAAAGGCATCATTGGAACTCACATAATGTTTTTAGACTTGTTAATTAGCCTAGCAGTCTCATTTTATCATTTCATCAGAAGACGGTTTGGGGTATAAGCAGTCCTAAGGTCATCAGTTCTGACTCAGCTGATTAACACTGGGCTTGTCAGATAATTGGAAAGGTCAAAAAAACAGTGTCTAGTCTTTCTCCCAAAGCTAAAATTATTGTCAGAAAAAATTCAAAGAGCTATTCCAGCCATTGTGGGAAGGAGCTTAGGAATCAGGCAGATCTTTATCTGAATCCTTGGTGCTCGCTCTCGTGCTGTGTGTGGCCTTGGAAAAAGAGCTTCTCTTTGTGAATCTAGGTTTCCTTCTGTGTGAAAATGGAAATAAAAATGCCTGTCCCATAGGGAGGGACCAAGATAATGTACACAAAACAATGTCCAACACACAGCAGGGGTACAATAAATTTTCATTTACTCAAGTCTTCCTTCAATTCTTACTGGAAAACCTTGCTTATTTGGGAGGACCAAGACTCAAATGTTTAAACTGGCTGGACATTTTTCATCCCCCACGTGATGCTGGTGGGGCTGCTTTTAGTTGAAATATGGTGTGTGATACAGACATGGGGGTCAGGTGTGCTGAGAATGGTAGAGGGAGTCAGGCAGACTCCATGGATATTCAGGATTCAGGCAAAGCACAAAATCCTGAGAAGAGGTCTCAATGAAGAGATGATTAGACTTAGTTTTATTCACTCAAGGCACTAACATTCATGGGGCATAGAGTTTGATGCAGAGGATACAGCCCCCCCTCTTTCTACAGAGAGCTTGCACTCTGTTGGGGTTAATACATTTGGAGATGGGATGGTAAGGACTGTGGTGTGAGATGAGTTGGTGGCTGTGGCGACATGGGGAAGTTCCCCAAGCACCCCACTCTAGGATAGCCCTGAGTCAGCCTACCTTCTTCCTGTCAGCAGTGATTCTGCCCATAGGGTGTGGAGCCACACGGTAATAGGGGAAAGGCTGGCTTGGCTGGGGAGCAGCAGAATGGCATTGAACAGGGCAGACATACTACATATTTTATTCTGTCTTAATCCTCCAATTCTGTCTTTGGGGGACATTACTCCCTTTCCTCAAGACATAGGCAATCATCACACAAGTACACAACTGGAACGAATCACCCCACACTTACTGATCGCTGAAGAGTCATTGAGATGAGCTGCTTCTTTTGGGGAAGACCCTTTCCTTAGAGAAGTCTAGCTTGTCCCTGTGTCAGACATCCTTTCCCTAAGCACATCTTCTCTTGCCTCTCCCATCCTCCCTCTGGACCTCTAATATGGCCATGCTTGTGCGGCCACATACTTGAGTGCCTCCTGGCTGGTCAGGATCAACTGAAGGCTGTTCAAAGGATGCAACATTGACTTATTTATGGCATGGCAGGTCACTCAGAGAGGGAAGAGTGATTTAGCCTAGATTTTGAAGTGTCTAAGACCGTGCTAGTTTGAGAGGGGAAAGCTGAATAATCCTCCTCAGGCATTCTTTCATTCACTCCACAAATATTTGGTGAGCACCTACTATGTGCCAGGCACAGTACTAGATGCTGGAGAGATTCATTAGATTGGTGAGTCAAAGCACAGCTGGTCCCCAAATTCACTGAGTTTACAGACCAGGGAGGAAGGAAAAACTTAAGTAAATCAAACTAAAAATTAAATGTGACAAGCATGACTGATTCTGTGTAGCAAAGGCACAGGATGCCACAAGAGGGCAATTTTACCTGGTTAGAGAGGGCATTAAGGCAGTGATCTGAAGGATGCGTAGGTGTTGAGCAAATGAAGAGGGGAGGGAAGGCAGCAAGAAGAGTATGTACAAAATCCCTTAGCAGAAGAAAGCAAGGCAGATACAAGGGATAGAAAGAACCCAGTACAACTGCAGTGGAGCGAAAGGCAGGGGAGAGGGAAAAGAGGTGCCAGGAGAAGCTGCAGAGATGAAGTCATTGATGGTGGTGCCTTCAGGGATTTTTATGTCAAGCCAAACCCAACTTCAGAACACAATGGTTTTGTTAATGCTGATTATTGTGTCTTATATTCTTTTTCAATTTTTAATTAAGCTTTTTATTCTGGGATCATTTTAGATTTACATATGCTTGTAAGAAATAATACAAAGAAACTCCTTGTACCATTTACTCAATTTCCCCCAATGATCACATCTTGTAAAACTACAGTCCAGTGTCACAACCAGGATATTGACGTTGATAGTCAAGACACAAAACAGCTCTAACACCACAAGGATCGGTCACGTTGCCCTTTCATAACCACAGCTACTTTTCTCCAGCCCCCAACCCCTCCTTAACCCACTAACCCATTCTCCATTTCTATAATTTTGTTATTTAAGAATGTAATATAAATGGAATCGTATAGTATATAAACTCTTGGGATTCACTTTTATCACTCAGCATAATTCTTTGGAGACTCATCCAGATTAACATATGTATCAATAGTTTATTCCTTTTTATTGATTCCTTTTCTAAATTCTTGAGGTGAGAGCTTAGAATATTGATTTGAAATTTCTCTTCTTTTCCAACATATGCACTCAGTGCTATAAATTTTCCTTTCAGCATTGCTTTCCCTGTATCCCACAAATTTTGATAGATTGTATTTTAATTTTCCTTCTGTTAAATGAATTTTTTATTTTCCTTGAGACTTCTTCTTTGACCATGGGTTATTTAGAAGTGTGTTCTTTAGTATCCAACTGCTTGATATTTTCCTGTTATATTTCTACTATTGATATCTACTTTGATTCCATTGCAATCAGAGAACACACTTTGTATGATTCCAATTCTTTTAAATTTGTCGAAGTTTGTTTTATGGCCCAGGACATGGCCAAACTTGGAACCTGTTTTGTGGGCTTTTGAAAATGATATGTTAGGTTCTTCATTAGCTTTTGTTTACATATTTTGGAGCTCTGTTGTTTGGTACATAACACATATAAGATTTCTATGTCTTCTTAGTAGATTAACCCTCTTACCACTCTACAATGTTCTTCTATGTCTCTGGTAATTTTCTTTCCTCTGAGGTCTACTATATCTGACATTAATATAGCCAGTTCTTCTTTCCTTTGATTATCATTTGCATGACATATCTTTTCCAACCTTTTACTTTCAACCTGCCTATGTCATCATATTTGAAGTGAATTTCTCATAAACAGCATAAAGTTAGGTCAGGTTTTCTAACCCATTTTGCCAATCTCTGTTTTTCGGTTGATATATTTACAGCATTTATATTTAGTGCAATTACTTAATTCTGCCAGTTTATATTTTAGTTTTGTTTGTCCTTTCTGAGTTTCATGTTTTCTGTTTCTCAATTGCTGTGAGATGCTTAAACTCACACTTTTTTAGAACTCAATTTTAGGGGCGACCTTGTAGCATGGTGGTTAAGCATGCACACTCTGCTGCAGTGGCCCGGGGTTCACAGGTTTGAGTCTTGGGTGCAGACCTATACACCACTCATCAAAGCAGGTTGTGGCAGCATCCCACATACAAAATAGAGGAAGATTGGCACAGATATTAGCTCAGGGAAAATCTTCCTCAAGCCTAGAAAAAAAGGGAGGAAGATTGGCAACAGATGTTAGCTCAGGACCGGTCTTCGTCACCAAAAAAAAAGAATTCAATTTCATTTTATAGCTTTTGTAATGGTTGCTGTAGGTATTACATTTTATATATTTATATATACACTATATATTGTAATATATATACACTATATATTGTAATATATTTATGTATATAAATAATACATCTATACATTATATATACATATATATGTATACATAGTGTATATATATAATGTAACATAATAAAACACAATATTTATAATGTAATCACAGTCATTCCATCAGTTTCAGGGAAGCACAGAAAACTTACATTCCTTTTTTTAACCTCCACCATTTATAACATAATTGTCTAAAGTATTTTTTTCACAAATTTAGAACCATTTCAAACAGTGTTTAATTCTTGTTTCAACCATAAAACATAATTTAGAAAGCTCAAGAGAAGAAGGAAAGCTTACTGTATTTACCATATCTTTGTTTATCGTGTTTTTATTCATTCTTGATGTTCCCAGGTTCTTTTTTTTTTTATCATTCCCACTCTGTCCAGAAAACTTTTTAGTCATTCCTTTAGAGTGGGTCTGCCAGTGATAAATTCTCTTAGTTTTCTTCTTCCGAGAACATCTTGATTTTCCCATCATTCCTGAACGATATTTCAACCAGCTGTAGGATTAGGGGTTGGCGATTCTTTTCTTTCACTCCTGTACTGTGCCACTTCTTTCTGGCCTCCATGGTTTCTGGTGAGAAATCCACTGTCATTCTAATTGTTTTTGCCCCATAGATAATGTGTTGTTTTTCTTTGGCTGCTTTCAAGATTTTTCTTTGTCTTTAGCCTTCATATGTTTAATTATAACATGTCATTGTGGATTTCTTTGCATTTATCCTGTTCTGGTTTTTTTTTCAGTTTCTTGCATCTGTAGGTTTATGTATTTTGGCAAATTTGGAGAGTTTTCAGCCAATATATTTTAGAGTACTTTTTCAACCCCACTTTCTTTCTCTTCTCCCTCCTGGACTTCCATAACACAATGTCTGATCTTTTGTTGTAATCCCACAGATCCCAGAGGCTCTGTTCATTTTTGTAAAGTTTATTTTATCTCTGTTGCTCTGACTGGATAATTTCCACTGCGTTATTTTCCAGTTCACTGATTCTTCTGTTCCCTCCATTCTATTGTTTAATCCATCCACTGATATTATTTCAATTATTGTATTTTTCAGCCTTATAATTTCCATTTGGTTCTTCTTTGTATCCTCTATTTCTCTGCTGAGACGTTCTATTTCTTTACTTAGGCTTTCCCTTTTTATTTTCATTTATTTCAAGTGTGATCATACTTGTTCATTGAAATCATGAAATACTTTGTCAAAATCTTGAAAACTTTGTCAGATAATTCTAACACTTGTGTCATCTCAGTGTTGGCATCTATTGGTTGCCTTTTTTAAAAGTTCGATTTGAGATATTTCTTGTTCTTGGTATGACGAGTGATTTTCTATTGAAATCGGAGCATTTTTTGTTATGTTCTGAGACTGGATTGTACTAAACTTCCCATTTTAGCTGACTTTCTCTGGCATCACTCTGGCAAGAGAAGGACTAGTGTCACCTTTTACTGCCGGGTGAGAGTTGAAGCCCAGGTTTTCCCCTTGGCGTCCATGGCACGCAAGGTGGGGAGGGCCCATCACTACTGCTGGGTGGGCAGGGGCCAGTTCTAGCTCCCACGTGGTCTCTGCTGACCCTGTGGTGGGGTGAGAGATCATTACTAGAGGGGATGAAAGTCCTGGCTCACTACTTGGCCTTTTCTGAGACCTTGTGAAGGGGCTGTTAGGGTACCTCATTATAGCCTCATGAGGGTAAAAGTTTAAGCTGCCCATCCAGCCTTTGCTGGTGTAATTAAGCGTGGAACGGGAGTTTTTTCCTACGATGTTTGGGTGGAGCAGAATGGTTGTTGTCTAAAAGTTTTCTGTCCTTCTAAGCTGCCCATTTCTTGGTCATTTGGCTAAAGAGAGCAGGTTTTTCTCAAGGGTGTTTTTGTCTGTTCCCACTGACATTTCCAGATTACTGGCTTCTTCAGCTCCAGGAATGGGATATATAAGGCAAAAAGAAAACCCAGGGAAGTCACCACCATGTCCTTCCTCAGGTCTCAAAGTCCTTGGCTGGGCTGGCTTTTTCTCCATCTTTCAGAGTCCTGGCATATTTGTTTTATATGTAACGTCCAAAGTGTTTAGCACACTTAGTGAAGGAATAAGAAAAGTATGTTTACTCCATCTTCCCTGTATCATGTTCTTTTGACTGAAAAATCATTGAAAGGGAGACCCAAAGGGCTTTTGGAATCTATGAACTCACTTTGTTTTACAGATGAAGAAATGAGCTACAGAGGTTGAAGGTTTATCCCAGTGTCACTGCCGGTCAGTGCCGGGAGCTGCAACTAGAAGCCACGTGACCTATGTCCAGCCATGCTCGGTCACCTTTAAATCATACCCTGAGGGGTCCCTGTACCACCAGACATGTCTATGAGATGACAAAAACCTCTGTGCTCGGCCTCAGCAATTCCTATGAAGTCTGACCAAGGCGCTTGACCTCCCTGGGACAAGGTTCAAGCAGCCAGGCCAAGCAGCTGCCTGCTGGCCACTCAGCCTTCGGTGTTCCCAGGAAGGTCTTGGTTTGGAAAACCTTTGGAGAGAAAAAAAGGAACCAACTGTTTCTTTCTCTAGAGTCAGAGAAAATTAGCTTCGACTTGCCCTGTGTCTCCTCACCAATGCTAGGGGTCTGGCAAACGGCGATTGCTTTAGTTGTCATGGGTGCCAAAGGCAAAAAACTAGACAGATCCCTCTGTCCCAACGTAGAGATTAGAGATTGTTCTCATTCAATTTCTCTTCCTTTGCTGTAGTCAGAGTTTTCAGTATTCTAGTGAAACCCTCCTGGTTATTTTTAGGCTAACCACAAGCAGAAGATGTGGGAAATGTTGCAGGGATGTATTTCTCAATAGTCCTTCTTAAAATTACCATGACATTTCGTTGGAATGTGACTTTGAAATCTTTTCTGCATTAACCCATGCAAAATAGCAATGCCAAAACTTCTGAAGATGCAAAGCTGCTGTCCCCCAAAGTAGAGGTGTCCGAGGGCCGAAGTAGGGAGGCAATGACCAGTCATCCCTTCTTTACAGACTGAGAGAATCACAGAGTCTAGAGGGTTGGGGGGAGTCTTTTAACTAGCAGCCTGGGGGTGGGGGGGGAGGGACCGAAGCACTTAGCCTTGTTACCTGTGCAGTGACTCTTCTCACTTATGTGAAGGTGAGTGAGGTGATGGTGGAGCGTTAATTATGATGAGGTGTTAATTTCTTCTTGCCCTTCTTGTCGTTCCTCTGGTCCAGCAGATAACCAGCTTGTGCTCACAGCTCCCAGGGCAGGAACCGGGCAGGGCAAAGGCAGAGCCCTCCTATGTGGCCTTCTGGCCTTTGTTCCCCAAAGGAGCCAGGGGAGAGATTCAGAAATTGCAGTGTCTTGACTGGAAACATAAAACATAACGGAGAATTTTCTAGAAACAGGTGGGAGGGGGATGGAGCAATCTCCTTTTGTTCTCTAAACAGCACAGGGAAGAGAAAGAGTGACTAAGGGTTCGTTTGGGCACACAGGGTCCAGGCACCTTGAAAAGTTCCAGTGTCCCAAGGATGGCTTGGAATGGTGAAGGCTTGGGGCCAGAAGGCTCTCTGCAGACCTAGGTGGCTCACAGCTATGTGTTATGCATGGATTCCAGAGTCTTGGTGCCACTTGGGAAGGCAAAGTCCTGAAAGGGATGCTTGGATGAGGGATTAGCGTAGAGATTGTTAACTTAGAAAATGCAGTAATGTTTGTTGCTCCTCCCCTGGGTTTGTGGCCTGTGGTCCACTGGGGACCTCGAGATGTACTCCCATTAATCCTGACAGCAGCCTGTGATGAAGTCACACGTCCAGGAGGCAGAAGATTCCAAACCCACATGTGTCACTTCACCAAGTAGGTGGCTCTTATTTTCCGCCTAGGTGAATCTTTAATAAAACACTTCTTGAAGAGCTCCATGAAAGCAGAGATATGTTCAAGAATGTGAACAAAAAAACTCATTAGGTTTCTACCTTTCCTCCTTCAAGAAACTGCTGCTTCTCTCAAGCCCCTTGGTCCTTTGTATTGGAAGAGAAGGAGGCTGGTGTCTCTTTAAAAGTGTGCTCATCGCCCCTGCTCATTTCAACTCATATGCATTTGCATGTGAAAATTACCTTCCTCAGCTCCCAAATTGATGTTTGCGCGTGCAAGGAGAGAGGCCCCTCTCTTTGAAGCTCAAGAAGACATTGCTATAAAAAATAATGATGATTTCCATTCTGACGCTCACCCTGTGGCCTGCCGTACCTCACACAGCAGAGAGTACCGACGAGAAACCACCCGCACCATCAAGCATTCATTTTAGTTTGAGCCGGGGCCCTAAGAGAGAGGCAGGTATTGCTTACCTCTGATTTAGTCTGACAAAACCTATATCCTGCAACTTAATTTCTCATGTTTGCCTGTTTCATGTCACTTTCTCTTATCAGCTATAATTTGATTTCATAGTTTACAGAACATTTCAGGCACTGGGATGCCTCTCTTTGTCTATAGATTGACATAAGAATAAAGGCACAAGGTGCAGGCATAACTTTGCCAAAGTTAACAAAATAGTGGTCTGCTGATTTACACAGGTGCAGAAGGCTCTTTCCTCAGGGACCCAGCACATCCCTTCAGGAGAAGCCCTCCCTGGACGCCACAGGCTCCTCAGAGGTCTCACCCCTTTGTTTCCTCCTGGTGACTAGTCAGCTACTGGCAGCTTCCATTCCAAGGGCAGCTTCTCAGAACCTGGCTCTTCTGACCCATAAATAGCTCTGGATTTCACCCATGCAGACAGAAATGTGACCTAATTCCCTCGTGCCTCCTGCCTCTGATTATGATGACACGAAGCCAAATCATGTTAACCAGGTCCTTACTTTAAACTTTACAAAAATGGCTCTCAATTTCATCCACACACACTTTCAGATTTAATTCTAATAAGTGCACTGGGTAGATATGGCCAACCAAATTTGAAATATGGGAAACCAAAGATGAAAGAGTAATTTTCTAAAGATTCACAGTCAGTAAGGTGTGAAGACATTCTTGGCAAACTCCCCCAGAATGATGTGACCCAAGGAAGCCAGGTATGTAGCTACATTCACTCACACACTGCTGCTCCCCAAGGCTGTCCCCTGAGCACTGAAGGCCCTGCTGGCCTTTCCACCCGAGGCTCCGAAAATGACAGGGTACCAAAGAAAGGAAAAGGAAAACCTCTAGACATGCAGACAGCACAAGGCTAAACAAAGGGTAGTCTATTTATCACATTGCATGAGGATTCATCATTTTTCTTTAACTCCTTCTTTGACTAACAAAGAGAGACTGGGAGTCATGGCCCAGCACGGTCCTCATCTTGGACAAGGTTCATGGCGTCCAGACCGTGTAGCCACCAGCCCCTCAGCCACTAGAGGAATTCGGAAAGAATCAGGCTGCTCAAGGCAGCAGCGCTCTCTCCAACTGACACGCAACAGAGCAACTGCACACCTGTCAGGCTGAAGCGCCATGAGCTGTGTGGGATTCCAGGGATTAAGAACCATGTAAAATATGAGTGACCCCATAGAGTCCCCACAAAGCACTTTCACAGGTGGGAGTCTCATTTGATTCTAAAACCTCTGAGAAGTTTGTTGAGCAGAAACGATTATCTCCGATGAAGATATAAGAAAACAGAGGCTAGGAGAGTTTACATAAATGGGGAGGCAGTTATCATTCACCCAGTATTCCCCATGAGATGGGCATTACGGATGTCCATTTTCATGGATACTTTTCTAATCCCCACAATGCCCCCATGATGTCCACCAAAATGAGGAAAAACATGGAGGCCTGGAAAGGTTATCTGCCAAGGGCATTGAGCCAGGTGATGGCAGGATTGGGTCCTACACTCAGGTCTTCCAGTACTGAGTTCAGACCTGTGTCTACTGCTCACCAAAGGCCCAAACCTTATCCCCCAACCCCAGCCTCCTGGGGACCCCTGGATAGGCATTGACACACTCATACATATGCTTTATAGGCTTGTCAGACCCCAAAATAGACAGGGTGACACAACCTGTCAAGTAGGGTGTTTCAAAGGAGGAAAATATAAGTCCGGATGTTATTCCCAGTAAACGTGTTTAGGGCCTGGATAGCATGGAGTTTCGAGATGGGAAAATGTGTGGAAATGCGCAGATATGAGGGAATCTGCAGAGCTTGGAACATCAGACTTCCCACCGAGCTAAACGTTTTCTTGAATTTTTCTGTTCAATTTACGCTAAACTCTGTTTTACAGACAAGGCCTTCTGGAGTTGATTGGAATCTCTCTCTCCTACTCTGTAGGTAAAGCATGCAGCAGCAAATGCCTTATAAGCTGCAGGGTGCAGATGATAGCTGTAACACAACCGTTTCATTCAGCAAAATAGGAAATAAAGTGAAGTGGGTGACTGGAGCAGATACAACATAGAGTAAGGACCAAGCATTACTCACGCTCTTCAAATGATCAAAATTACACAGGTCTCCTCATGTCTGGGGGCAAAGTAATCCGTGAAAGAAAAGTTGCTGAATGTAAAGTTGGCAGGAGTGGTTCACAGGAGAGAAACGGGAATTCATTACGCTCTCCATCTTAAAGACACAAACTCACTCGACTGAGGGACACCTGTGCATTAGGTCCAGTGCACCTGCAAAGAGGGGCATTGGGAGTCCCTCCAGGACCACACAGTACACTCTCAACTCAGCCAGTGGAACTCAAGGCTGGTTCAGATCTCTGTACTGGGCAACGGAGCCAGCACCCAGGGTGGAACACAGCTCATCCTACAGATGAGAACATCCATGGGACATCAGACTTCTTTGCTCTTCAGCCTGAGAGGGAGGACCACTGAATAACATCAAAGAGATGTCTTCTTGGAAGATGCTCCATCTGCTTTGGGTGCGGCAGGTGTAAAGGTGAGAATTTCCCTGACCTACACAATGCCTCTCGTTTCTCAGACAGAAGTCGCCACCCCAGCCTGAAACTGCCTGTGAGCAGTGCCCTCATGCATTTACTCCGAAGGGCAGCACCACTACCCCCTGGGCAAGGAAGGGCTCCGCATGGAGACAAATGCTGTGTGGCATCTTCCTTCTCATAAGGCAGCCTCTAAATTCCCAGCAGTCCTAAAGCGCAGGCCATAAGGTCTCAAAGGTCCCTGCGGCTCAAGGCTAACATCATGCCCATGGCAGATCTTTCCTGCCCCTCAGCCCAAGCTCTAGGCCTGTGCCCAGAAGTCTCAGCCCTTGTAAGCTTTCCCTGGAGCCTAAAACCACAGGATATTTCAGGCTCCCTGGATGGTGATCAATAGAGCCTGCCAAAGAGGACGCCATTGCTCCAAACCACAGCTATGAAGACAGACCTGGGATAAATGATTTCATCTTCTGCTGGGGAAATATGCTTAAGGGCAGGAACCAATCACCAGCCAACCTGAGCTCCTTCAGAAGCCATCTACCACCTTGGGTACCCAAGTGCACTCAACCAAGTGCCAACCCCAAGAGGAGTTCCCCATCCAAAACCTTCCATTGTTCAGTACATTCGAGATGCACTCCCGGCTCCAGCCTCTTCCTGGAGATTCACAGTGCGTACAAGCACATTGAAGCCTCTGAGAAGTCATAAAGTAAATAAATCAACTGCTTTGGCAAATTTCTTTTGATGTGAGCATCTCTTTGCCTGTGGAGGATGAATAGAGAATTTATTAAGAATGTGATACATTTCTGTGGCTATGGAAGTGTCAAGTAAAAGAGGGCTATGCCCCCCATCCTACACCTTTGTGTTCTTGGGACTTTCCTTGTGCCTATAGGTCAAGTTCAAATATTTTAATCTTTAAAAAAATTAATTGATCCAAGAAGTGGAAAGGGCGGTGGGGTTTTGAGGAGAGAGGGCTGAAGCAGCTGGCCGTGGGGAAAAGAGATCTTCCAAACAGAAAGGGTCCCATGATTTAGGGTTTCTGTACTGAAGAGGCACAGGTCCTCAGTGAGGGCATGGCAGACATACAGGGATGGGGCCTGTGCTTCTGCTGCTAAACCTCAGGCTAGAGCCAAATGGCCAAGTCTGGCAGGAAACAGGAAGTTACCCACCACCACCACCACGGGGCCCATGCCTGCTTGGAAACTGAGCACAGCAGTGGGATTTAGTGTGTAGCAGCCACAGAGAGGCCTCCCCAAGGATTCTGATACATGTGAGTTTCCTGAAACCTCTGCTTGGTGGATGAGAAAGAGAGAATGCCTTAAAGTAAGTGTGCTTACATTTCCTACCTCATAGGCGCATAGGAGTTCTGGGGCGTGTTTAGTTAGATTTTGGGAAGTAGAGTAATAAGACTTTCCTTACACTTGAGGCTCAAGTTGATTGCAAATTGAAGCTGCACCCCACGAGTGACACCTACCAACACCTTGTGGGACTTGTTTTCTGCAGACTACTCATGAGGCAATGCTCATGAAGGTAGACTTTGTACTTTTCCTAGGTTTTTACCTCCTTTCCTTCCCTTTATAAATAAGGTGATTAAAGTGTTGTTTCAGTAACCAAATAAATATGACCCCAAATAGAGCATCCTGCCAAACACCTGGATGAAAAGTCAAAGCTTTATTTGGATCTCCTCATTTCACCTCACGCAGCTGGAATTTTCTCTCATTAATTTCTTCACTGCTCTGACCTGAAGTAAAAATTTTAAATACACTTACCTCAGTTTTATGATAGTCAATTAACCACATGAATGGAGTTTTAGAAAATAGTTTTAAGATTGTTAAATGTCCTGGGAAAATGTTTATGATATGTTGATAAGCAAAATGCAAGTCACTAAACAGAATATTTCACATACGTGGTTGAGCCTCATTATCCATGGTAGTTACGTTCTGTAAAGTTGTCACAAACATTGAATTAGCAAACATCGAAGCATTGTTCCAAAGGAAATTAGAAGGTTAGCTTCCTGCAAGTCTCTGGTCACAATATTTTCGTCGACCAATCAATATATAACCTTGTTTTGTGTGTGTTTCTGTTTAGAGACACTTTGTGTAATATATATAGTTGACTCATTAACATTGAACTCACGACCAAGGACTCTATAACTCTTGCCTGAATGAAGTTTGTGTAACGCACGTATTTTCTCTGTGAGGCATGTCACAGCCTTCTTGCACTGAAGAACACTAGACAGCACTACATGTGGGTGCCATTTTAAACAGCAAAATCGCCAAGAAAAAGCACAAAAATATGAAAAATGTGACTAAATAGACCTCAAAAGGAACTTGTCTACAGTATGAGAACTGAAACAAGAAGACAGAGCATCACCTTGTCCCACTTTTGCTGGGAACAAGTGCATCAGGCAACTGAAATCTTTGCCACACTGTGCATGTCCATGAATGGCTGTGACAGCGCCACAAGTATTGATTTGGGGTTACAAATAAATTTTAGTGAGTAGGTGAATTCACAAATACAGAATCCACAAATACTGAGAATCAACGATATTACTTTTATAATCATAAAAATAGATGACCGAACTTAAAAAATCTTAGCTATGCCAACGTGAGATGAGAAGGTTGATGACGTCTAGAGTATTCTGGGTGTTCTGGGCAGCACAATCAAACCTTCTCTCCTGAATTAGGCACTACTGTTCCATTTCACTGATTGTAGATAAGGAACACAATTGGGGTTTTCCTTCTGATTCTATTCCTCCCTATAGAGCCTCTAAATGTTACGAGAAAATAACGTGCTCCATTTTTATTGTAAATTCTACTGTAAGTTTCTGAGTATAAGGGGACCCCTCATTTTCCTAATGTGATTTTAATATGACATTCTTAACTAATGCAAATAAATTTGTAATATTTCAGATTGCATAGTCAAATAATTTAGTTATACATAGATCATTTAAATCTCACACATCACAGAATAAGATATTATTTTTAAAAGATTGTCTTTTTTTGCTCTCTAAATATGGCTTAACACAATTTTATTCAAACTTCTTGAATGCATCAACATCCATTTCTTCAGCATCCCTGGAATGTGGATTTGAGTCATCATACGCCACTTCCACAGATGTCAACATCTCCTCCATCTAAGTTGTTTACGGAATGAACTTTTTAAAATTTGTAAATGATACTATCACTCTAATTTTTATCCTTGGGACAGTGTTTTCCCTCAGTTCTCCTGCAGTGATCTGACAAAATATTTCTTTTTACAGGATCTTTCAAAAGCTAGCTTACAATTATTGACACTGGGAAAAGTGAAGTCTTTTTCCTGAGGATAATTATTCTTCCTGTATTAATATTCTTTCCCTCTCCCTCTCTTTCTCTCACTAATTCATTCTGGTGACCTCCAAACTAGAATCGACGAGATCAGTTAGAGCTACTGTATCTTCCTACGTAATACTTCCTGTTCAAAATACAGTAATTAAGAGGCTGCCCCATAATAGAGGAGAATTTGTAAGGATTTGAATAGAGGGTAATTCCCTCCTTTCTAAGGGATGATTCCGGGGCGAGGGGAGGGACCTTCTCCTTACATTCAGGCATATACTGTAATTTAATTCCAAGAAACTTTGGCATAGCCTCTCTATGGGCCACAGTCCCCTTCTAGAAAACCTGACCCCCTATTTCCTAAGCTTGATGGGCCATGCCTTTACCTGTATTTGATGCTGAGAAAAAGCCAGCAGGGACTTAGTAACCTGGATAACGTGACAGGCTTTTGCCACATGTCAGGGGCATGTGGCCACCTTGTCAGCTGGCAAGGAACATGCCGATTTAAAAGCTATGCTGACGGTGCCAAAGCATTGGGAAACATTATTCAGAGTTGGAGGCCTATTTAGAACAAATCTGGTGCAGCCAGGGAAGGCAAATAATCTGAGTAACAGGATTTGATGAAAAACAATTTGCAACAAAATCTAAGAAAGAGAGATTGAGTTTTCATGACTGGCTCTGAAGGCAGTTCCTACAAAGGATGGCCGTGTCTACACACTGAAGTTGTCTCTCTGGCTTTCACCCTTGGAAAGATGCTCACCTGACTGAATTCTCCCCACAATGCCGGAGCCCATTCTGTTCCCAAAAGGAGGCCTCTCCTGATGCTCACTGGTCAAGGAGACCTCTCCCTGCTGATGCCTGTAACTCGGGTCTGCTGTGGGCTGTGGTCCACATTCACCACCTCGAACTGCTCCTAGAGGGCAGGCCTTGCTTGCTTGTACCTCTCCTACAGTGACTTACTCAGTGCCTATGCTTCACTGAGACCAAGCCAAGAGTTCTTGAGCTTTTTCAGTAAAAGCACATGCAATGCATGATGCTTCCAAGCACCAAACACTCCAACATGTGGAACTGTAAGCCTCGTGGACCAGTTGGATGCCATTCTGTTCTCACTCCAGTTTTCTAGCATTCAGGGAAGAACATCCCTGAGAACAAATCACTCCATATATGATCTTTGATCTCCTTGAATGTTCAAACAGTAAATCACCCATGTTTACCACAGGTTCACCCACTCCATTATTGATAACACAGTACTTGTGACACATGCTCAGTAGATGGAGACGCACCAGTGTCTGGATCATTCTACTTCTCTTTAGTGATCTTCTCTGATCACTGTACTTTATCACTTCAGATTCTTTAGCTGAGATTTTTAAAATGAACATTTTATTCAAGGAAAAAAAGCACTGTAAATGGAGTCATCAGAAAACAACTAGGAATATATTTTCTCAATTTGTAACACAAATGGCTAATTTCCTTAATCCTCAAAGAGCTCTAAGTCAATAAGGAAAAGAGTAAAAACAATAAAAAATGAGCAAAAGTTGTAAATAGACAGCTTACAAATAAGAAACTACAATGGATATTACTATCTCATTAATAATAAGAGAAATGTAATTAAAAATTAAAACATAACCACTTTCACTATAAGTTTGGCAAATAAAATAGAGCAATTGAAGACATACATTAGAAAGGATGTGGAGAAACAGGATTGTCATGTGTCACTGGCGGGAGTTACCCTTGGTTCAAGCCCTGTGATGGAAATTAAACAACTTCCAACATTAAAAATGTGTACACTCTATAACTCAGTAATTCCAGGGACCGTTATAACCGTACCAAGATATTTATTGCTGCATTGTTTGTAACAGCCAAAGATTAGAAACCGATAAGGGGAAAATTACATAAATTATGCCGCTCACATGCAATGGAAAACTACCCAGCCATTAATAAGAATGAGATATCTCTGTGTGCAAGGATATAGCAAGACTGCTAAGATGAACTGTTAAATGAAAAGAGCAAGACAGAACTGTGTGGATCGTACACTATCATGTATTGAGGCATAAAAAGACTATATGTGCACATTTTTGTAATTGGGGAAAATATTTTCTAGAGAATACCCTCTTCCCTTCCCTCCCTCCAGAAAATCAGGGCTACTGATGGCCCCTGGGGGGAGGAATTGGACTGCTGGAATCCATGGGAAGGAGACTTTTTTTCACTGTATATTCTCTCAAACCATTTGAACTATGGGCATACGTTACTAGTTGAAAACAATGAAATGAAAATAACCTATAAAATACATCCAGCAAGGCACAAACAGAGAATATATTCACAAAACATATATCTGATAAAGGACTCACATACGAAATACTCTTAAAACTCATTATAGGAAAATAAAAACAATTTCTTTTTAAAGATAGGTATCTGAGCTAACATCTGTTGTCAATCTTCTTTTTTTCTTCTTCTTCTCCCCCCACCCCCCCCCCCACCCCAGTTGTATATCCTGGTCGTAGGTGATTCTGGTTGTGCTGTGTGGGATGCCACCTCAGCGTGGCTTGATGAGCAGTGCCAGGTCTGCACCCAGGATGTGAACTGGCGAAGCCCTGGGCCACCAAAGCACAGCATGCGAACTTAACCACTCAGTCATGGGGCCAGCCCCAAAAGAAGCATTAAATGACTAGAAAAATACTATGTAAACAGACACTCCAAAGAAGAGATATATTTGGCAAATAAGCATATAGAAAGACGTTCAACCACATGAGGGAAATGCAGATTAAAACCACAACAAGGTACCATTACACACTTATTAGGAGGGTAAATTTTTTTTTTAAAAGATGATACCTAGAGCTTGTGACTATATGGAGCAACTGGAACTCTCCTGGACAATACCTAATGTTGCCAGGGATGCAAAATGGCAGAGCTATTCTGGAAAACAACTTTTCCTATAAAAGTAAACATACACCCACCATATGACCTAGCAATTTCACTTCCAGATATTTCCTTTAGAGAAATGGAAGCAGACATCCACACAAAGACCTGCATGCTAATGTTCATAGAAGTTCAATTCGGAATTGCCAAAATTATAAATGATCCAAATGTCCCTCAACTGGTAAATGGATCAACAAACTGGGTATATCCATATAATAAAATGCTACTCAAAAAGGAAAATAAAAGAACTAATGATACTGAAACAATATGTATGAATCTCAAGAACCTTATGCTAAGTAAAAGCAGCCAATTACAAAAGGCTACATCTATATGATACCATTCATACAGAAATCTAGAAAAGGCAAAGCCATAGGGACAGAACACAGGTCACCAGGAGATGGGGAGGGAAGAAAGGAATTAACTACAAAGGGGCAAGAGGGAACTTTTAGGGTGATGAGTTGATCATTGTGCAACTGTATACATTTGTCAGAATGCATGGAAATGAACGTCAAAAAAGAGTGAATTTTACTGGATGTAAATTACTCCTCAATAAACGTGATATCTCAAGTTTACTTCGGGCAGCATGGCTGGCTATCTAAACTGTGCTCTGAAGAGAGTAGAAAGGGTACTGAAACACTCAGGCAACTCTGTCACTGACTCCTGGCAACATGCCTGACTATCTCCCTTCAAAGACGCTAAAGTCTCTACAAATTCAGACAGGGCCCTGGTTCAACTATGTTGCCTGTAGGGAAAAGCATTTAATATTATTATCCACCCCAAACGCTGAGTGACAATATTATCTTTTCCCACTGGGGAGAGAGATTTCAAGTATGAATGTGATCTTAATTAGACGCTCCTCTCTCCAACTCAGTTATGAAGACGGGTACGCCAAGGTCAGAAGGAGATGGCAGAATTTGATTAAAGTCAGTCACTGGGAAAATAGCATTAGCATAGACATAGAACCTAAAAAGGATATGACAGGTACGCTTTTTATAACCTTGTCCATCGGATTGACAATTACCCTCTCAATGGGCAATTTCTATTTTGACTTTCCAGTATATTCATAACATATTACAAAAACAATCATTTTAAACAATTCGTTTGAATGATGTTCAATTTTAAAATACGAGCTTGTAAAAAGACACAAACCTATTCAGATGCCCTGCTTAGTCGCTTTGTCTCCAATAATCCTCATTACTAGCACCTTTTGGCTATTGTTTCCATTACTCTGACAGCTGACATAACATGCTCGTGGCTTGCGTCAGCCTTGCCTGTTTGGGGTTAGGAAAAGAATGGGCAGGTTATGCACGATATTTTCTAAATTCACTCGAGCTCTGCGTTTGTCTATAGCCCTACAAGGTTCAGTCATACGCGCGGTACCTGAGGAGGTGGCAGGCACAAGCCGCAGGTTCCACTTGACTGGATGCCATTGTCATGAGAAGTCAGGTGTCACCTCTTGCAATGTAAAGGAATAAAATAATTTAATCTTTTAAGACAGATTCAATGAATCCATTCTACCCTGAAAGAGAGAAACTGGTACATAAAGTACAAAAAGGATTCCCTTTGATGAGTCTGTTGTATCTGCCTCATGACTAGGAAACCAAATGTAACCCTGATCATTAATGTGTTAAAGTTCAAAGCTGCAAAAAAAGAAGAAGAAAAAGAAGTAGTAGTAGTTGGTGGTGATGTTCAAAACCGCACTATTGCAGAAATGCTTCCTGAGAATCCAGCGGTCTTCCCAGAAGGACACAGGGAGGGGCTGTGCCTGCCCGACTAGAACCGGCAATGCTGCCAAGAGGCCTTCTGGTTTATTCCCTCCTAAACCTCAGCGGACAGAGCTCCATCTCCTGGATGATCCAGGCAACTGCCCAGGTAACTGTGACAGATTTTCACGTATCGAGGTATATGGGGTAACTATTCTCGTTCATAACTAATTTGGCTTGAACTAAAGAAGTCTGACTTACGGCATACATTGTACATCTGCTTCAACCATTAATAAAGAATGCCTTAAACGTTATCTCAAGTAAAAGAAGGCACTCTTTGAAGATAAGCTGCTTACTTCCCTTCCCACAACCCACTAACACCTGTGTAGCAGTCCTGAAGGTAAGTTCCCTTTCTTAGAGATCAGGGTCATGTTGACCTGCTAATTTGCAACTGAATACGTCCTTGAAACTTTGATGACTATGTATCAGGGGCGTGTTTAATGTGTTTTCTTTGTTCTAAAAAGGTGTAAGACTCCTGAAAACCACGCTTCTCCAGAACCCTTTCTTCCTCTGTGGAGACAGCCTTCTCGGACGATAGTCCTCAGCTTGGCTCAAGTAAGGGTCATTTTATTTCTATCTATAGAATGGTTCTTGGTTATTTTGCAACAATAACTGGAACTTTTTTCTCTTCTCCACTTGGAAAGAGCAGATTCCAATAAAACAAGTTACTCTGAGCTTGTGGGATTGGTGGGTTGAACCTGGAGGACTGACTTCTCAAAATGCCATGAAAATGGCAGAAAAGGAATTTTTAAGGTCAAATGAAAAGACGAAGAGAAGTAGAAGGAGCAACAGCAGAGAAGAGAGCACTGGTGCCCCCTCTTGGAAGCCGGAAACTTGGATGGAGGGGAGCAAGCTGGCCCAGCAGAGCCCAGGGACCCTGGACAGAAGTGCAGGCACCCGAGTTGGGGACGGGCAGGCGGAAGCGTAGCAGCAGTTGTCCGCTCTGACCCTGAAACGGAGCAGCTGTGGACCCTGGACCCCATGCAACTCCATCCAGAACTGCCGCCCTCCAACTCCTGCAAAGCCTGAGGGATCATTCTGGAAAAAATGGAAGCCAAGAAACTCTGGGCTCAGGAAAATGGTCACAGCAGTGTAAGGCAGAGGACCAGAAACAGGGGTCAGGGAGAAGTCTCCCCTGAAGGGTGGGGACCTCCTTCCCAGCCCTGAGAGTTACTGTGCCCCACCTACTCCATCGTGCATGTGCAGCCAGGTAAAGGAAAACACTGATGCATAGGTTTCCCTCCTTCAGAAGCTTTTCTCAGCATTCAACATTTTTTCTGATTTCATTAATATTTATGAGAAGTGCCATTATGCATCAGGAGCTGGGTGCATGGAGGGCGTGGCTGTTTAGAGGATGCAATACTGCTTGACAGTATATACACAGATACGATGTGTATCAGAGTTCTGAAGCATAATCGTGAAATGAGTGCCTCTGATCCCACCACCCCACTTCAGAGAATGCCATGACCATTAGGTGAAACCCCCATGTGTCCGCCAACCCCATCGCACTGCCTCTGCCCCAGGGAGCCGCATTCCTATGTTTGTGCTTATCCTTCTCTTGTTTTTTTTTAAAAAGTAGCTTTACCAGATGTGTATTTCTAAACAATATACTGTTTAGCTCTGTTTGGATTTTAGCTTGATAAAAGCAATATCTTCTCATAGTACTGACTCTGAAGTTCTGAGAAATTCGTTTTCAGTGCTGTGTGTTGGTGGGCAGCATTGGGCCACTCATCTTCACAACTGTATAATATTCCACCGTGTGAATTTGCTCTCCTTTTATGTATACAGTTTCCTATGGTTTAGTTAGTTAGACATTTAGTTTGTTCTCATCTTGGCTACTACAAAAGCTGCTAGAAACATTCTTGTACATGCTTTTTTAGTCCCCAGAGACAGGAGTTTCTCTGAAGCATGTAGACAGTTGATGGATCATAGCATTCACTTACATTCAAGTTTATAAGATAATGTTTTTCAAAGTATTTATGTCAATTTACACTCATACCAACAGTGTACATGCTCCTGTTCTTTAAATTTCAAATACTTGATCTTATCAATTTTTTAATTTTTGTAAATCAATGGGCATTAAAAAATCCCATGGTAGCTTTAATTTTCGTTTTCTTTACTCCCCATAAGATTGAACTTATCTTCCTAAATTTATTGACTATTCATGTTTTCACCTGTGTGAAATACCTATTTATATCTTTGGCCATTTTTTCTATTGGGTTGATAGTTTTTATGGATTTATAGTAGTCTTTTCTATATGCTGAATACTAATCCTTTTCCAGGAGTGCGTGTTACAATGACATTTCTGAGTTTTGAATTCATCTTTTCTTCCTTTTTTTAGAGTGTCTTCTAAAGAACACCTGAATGATGGAAGAAATGATCCATATTCAAGGATAGGAAGTATCAGGATTATAAAAATATCAGTTCTATCCAAAGCAGCCTATAGATTCGGTTCACTTGCTGTCAAAATCCCAGCTGGCTTTTCGAGGAACTTGACGAGAGGTTACCTTGTAATTCACTTTCCTATTTAAGTCGATTATTTTGTGCAAAAAATAAGCATGGGGTGGAATCAGCAGCATTTTCCATACCTGCAGTAGCACAGAGGGCATGGGCTGGGGGGCCACCTGGACAAAAGTTTGAGTCCTGGCTCTGGGCTCACCAACTCTGCACTTGAGCAAATTACTTCTCTGAGTGTCCATGTTCTTGTTCATACTGGCGACTGACAATCTAATGCGTATTCAGTTGGAGATAAGAATATCTAATTATAACTTTGATAAGCAAGATAACGTTTAAAGGCCTGCAGAGTCAGTGCCTGGCGCACAGCAGGCACTCAATAAATGCAGGCTGCCTTCCTCCTTTTTCCCTCGCTGCCATCCCCAGAAGCACAAGGGTATAGGGACCTCTTGAGCCCAGTGGCCCAGCCTCTGTTAGGAAGAGAGGCCCCGCCCTTGGCGGGATGGCCACCAGGTCTCCTGGGGGAGTGGCTGCACACACCTGCAGGGTCTGAGCATGTGAACGCGGAGGATGTTAATAGGAAGGCGAGGCTAGCAGTCCCACACCAGCCCACTCCAATCCATAGCCATGGAGCCTTATTTAATAATATAATAATGAGACAAGTAATAATAAATAAATAATAATAAGTCACCTGTTGTAAAAACCCTTAGCAAAGTTGAAGTAGCCCCTGGCTACCATTAATACCACCTTTTGTTGTTGTTGTTACATGCCAGTTGCTTTACAGAGAATATTTCATTTAATCCTCATAACCATCTTAGGAGCTTAGTCCCCATCATTTCTCCCATTTGACATCCAAAGAAGCAGAGTCTTAGAAAGGCCAAGGGGCTTCTTGTGCAGGGTCAGCCTCCGGAGGCCGCACCCTTCCCAGAGGCTCTGCCTCCGCTGTTGTCCCCTTGCTGGGCTACTCCTGTCACTATGCCAGTCTCATTGTCAGTAGCTACCTTCTCTCCCACGCCATGGACAGTCTGGCCCCTGGGACACTGCCCACTGCTCCTCCACCTTGACCAAACCGCAGTCCCCGCCCCACCCCCCACCCCAGTGTCGGTGGGGTGGGGGGCCTCTGCCCTGCGGGGTCCTGTGGACGTGACCCTGTGCTTCCTATTCACCCCTGACCCCTTCCCTTCAAGGTGAACACATTCCAGATTCTGGCCTTGGATTCCTCTTCACAACACCTCATAGGAACAGGCCCCCTTTCCCACTGCTAGCCAGGGTGCCCTAAGACCGTACTGTCCACTAGCCCAGTCTTATGGTCCACTGCCCTCGTCCAGGGCTCCCACGGCCCATCCTCACACTAGCTCAAGCGGAACAGCCCTTTGGCTCCTCATGCAGGTGCAAACACAGCTGACAGGGCCCTTCCTAAGCAGCACAGCATTGTGCTGCAGCTCCGGGAGCTGTGTCCCTCGAACTGGAGACAATAGCAATAATGATTCATCGAGATGGGGGCATATAAAGCATTCAGCACATTTTACAGTAAACCTCAATATACAGTAGCTAAATGCCACTGGTGCTTCTAGACACCTGGACTCTGCTTGTTCTGTGCCTTAATTCACAATGACTTGTGATGAGGTTTTAATTGCTGTGGTTTGCGTGAAGGCAGAGTGTACTAGCCAGAAGAGTCTTGGCTGTTGGCCTTATCTCTGTCATTCACTGTCACCTTCAGCCAGTCATTCCTGTTCCCTGGACCTCATTTTTTATATCTATGAAATGAGTGATCAATGATTGCAAAGGGCCCCTCCAGATCAAATATATCTCCTTCCTTTAGCTTTCAAATTACTCATCCAGTTCAATCAATTAACAAATATTGATTAAATGCTGTCCCAGGGCCTGCCAGAAGTAGGGATGCTTTTCATCTTTGTGTTAGGACATGATTTAAATCTATTTTTTATCACATGAACTGAAAAAGGTAGGCCACTAATACACAGAAAGCAGCCCAAAGGCTGTGACTCTTTATTCCCTTTGAACTTGATGGAAAACCACACCTGCCTCTCCCTGAGCTCAGTGGTAGAGCTACCAAGAGGCTGATGAAATCAAAGCTTCAGGGCAGCTCATTTGCACAGGCCCCTTCCGGCCTGGGAGGGCCTCTGGCAGAATTTCCACACAGTTGTATGTTTTTGCCAAATTTTCAAAAGTAAGATATTCTAACTCAATCAGTTAAGGCTGGGTCTCTTTCTACTGATGTCCCCTTTACCATGCTTCCCACTATGTCAGGTGACAGGCGAGTGGCCACAATTACTCTTGGGGTCAAGCTATGGGGAAGTTGAGTTGTGACACATTTAGCTTGGCTTCAGTGGAATATTTTCATCTGATTCACAGTCACTTCCTTGTAGAACTGAGTTAATGCAGACTGGCTTCCATGGATATTTCTGCCATCCACCAGGTGGACTCACCCAGTGTCATGACACCCAGAGGCAGGGCCAGAGGTTCTAATACGGCCTTGTGCTATTGTGCCCAATACAGAAGCATGTGCTTAGTGGAGAGGGAAAAAACAGAGAGCCAGAAGCTAGTCTGTGGAATATTCTTCCAAATCTCACAGCTCATATATTTGTACAAAAGAAACTTGATAGAGGAATTCCACAATTTGACAATAACCTTAAACATTTACATGACATCTCCAGTGACTTTTATCTGGGTTCCTGAGAGCAGCAGGCTGGGAAGCTAAAAGTAAGTTTTCAAACTAGTAATAATACCAAAAATATATGTATAATTAACCATGCCAGAGTAAAGACTAAATTATCTTGTTATTCTCTCTATTAGAAAAACATTAGAAAATTGTCATTAAAGAAGATATAGCCAAAAGATCTGGAAAAAACAAAAAAAGATATGAAAAATATGCCAGGCAGATAATCAATAAAAAATTGCTATTTGTGATGTATGCAGTATTTGACAAGTTTAAAGTTTTGCAGCTTGTGATTTAGTTTCTATTCTACATATTCTCTTTCATACCTGATTTTATAAATTCATAATTTTTTAGTTTTATTCTCAAAGAGGATCCCTCAATGCATATGATTGAGGCCCCACAAAACTGGGATCTGCCCCCTGCTTTACCTAATGGTGAGAATCTTCAGTTTTCTGAATGGCCTTGGGCCCCAGAGTGGACATCACTCACAGGGCAGTGGAGGGACTGCAGAGGGGTGGCCATCACGGAGTCAATCCTAGGAGATATGAGCAAGCCAGCATGGGGTGGGGTGGCCTGGTCTCACCACTTCTATTGCTTTCGGGAGGGCAGATGTGGTGAGCCCAGGAGACACCTGGTCACGACTCTCGTGCTTCATGTGGGGCAAGTAATAGACACAACACCACACATGCACACACACACACCCTGCCTCCCTCCCAAACCAGCAGGGTCCATCAAAAAGGCCTTGGGCAGGAGATCCGCAGACAGTCCTCTCCTCCTCTGCAGCTTTGTAGCCCCCAGGGGTCCAGAGGCTTCTGGTCATGGTCCTGGAGCACAACCAAGGGCACTCTGTGGACCCCACCTGCTTCTGGTGAGAAAGGAGTCCAATGAGATAGGTAGATATATCCCATGGAATTAGGCGGACCGGATGCGATAGGGAACAGTGAGCAGCACATCCATCCCGCAGTCAGGAGGTGCTGTGAAGACCAAACAAAAGATGTCGTCAAAGCTGAGGCCCTGCAGGGGAGTTTTGCGGGTGAGCACAGTTTTTGTCTTTGGGTCTGAACAAGTTCCGGTTCTGCCAAGCAGTCATCACTCTGTATCCCTGACCCTGGACCACTCGACGGTTTACATCACCCGGCAGGCTCCGAAAGCGTTTCTCCAAACTGGACCACTCAAGTCGTCAAGGACGCCGCGTCACCCTGTCCTTACCGCTGAGCCTCCCCCACCCTCAGGAGGCTCTCAGATCATTGCTCTGATTTTCTGGACCCTCTGCCCTAAGGTGGCCCTGCAGAGCTACCCTGCAGGTCCTGTGGAAGTTAAACTGGAGGCTCCAGGGGCAAGCTGGGCTAGGGGCTCACAGCTAGCATACCTCACAACAATATCCCTCAGCCCTGCACCCATTCACGCCTCGGAGGAGGCACACTGGGGTTGGCAAGAGATTTCTGAGGGGCCCTTCGGCTCAGTGAGCAGCTTCCGGCAGGACCGCTGTGCCTGATGGGAGGATAAACAACTCAGTTAGAAAAACCTGCCCATCCCCTCCAGCTTGCCAGGAAAACAACCAAGGGTTCACTTCTGATGAAATATCCATGTCTGTACATTGCCACTCAGTGGTACCGTGTCTCCTCCCCTCCACGCCCCCATCTGTCAATCTTCCTTAGGGAAGTGATTATAGATAAAGCGACAGTGAAAATTAGAACTGCCTGGCATCTCTGACTCGCTGGTGCTGTTTTCACTGGAAACATGCAGTATGTTCTCTGGCCTTCATGGGGCCTGTGCCTGCAGGCTGCTCCTGTCCTTCCTGGGCCTGCCTCCATCTTCCACTAAATCTTTCCACACACAGGCCTTTAGCCTCACTCCGGAGAATGCTGAACACTGTCAAAAAAACTCAGTGTCCAAAACGCCAGCCTGTCTGGTCACTGATAGGCAAGGCTCAGCTCTGGCACCACGAACAAAGATTAATAATAAATCTCAGCCTCTCATCTTTCCTTATTTTAGGAAAAGTTAGCGAGGAAATAAAGCAGACATGCGTGAGAATTTGCTTTGGAGCTTCTGCTGAAAACACACTAGTTTAATACATGGAAATTTTTAAAACCTTTCTTTTCTTACATACATCGAGCACCCAGTATGTGCCTGGCTGCGTGCTAAGCATCCCGCACATGTCGTCTTCTTCAAACCTTGTGCTCACCCTGGAAATAAGAAGTGAGCTAGGGAGAGGCAGAACAGGCCAGGGACTCAGCTTTCTCAGATTCCAGTTCTGTGCTGTGTTTTGGTGTTTAAGAATCGTGGGACCCTCTCCCACAAGAGCTTCCCAGGGGTTTCAGGCCTCAGACACAGGCCCTGAAAGGGACCAGGTCGGGGCAGAGCCAGTGGTCAGATGCGAGGAGGGGTGGCCCATTCAGCAGTCTCCGTCTCCTCCTGGGCTGGGATGATAAGAAAATAAAATGGCAATAGAAAACAAAAGGGTCCCAGGCTAAGAAAAAAGAAGAAAAAATATATTAATATCGATCATAAGATATACAAATGTATCCCTAAATCTGGGATGCTCAGCTCAAACTTGCCACTGACAAAATCTGACCAAGCTGAAGTTGCATCTCTTGTGAAAAGGGTCTTTCATTGTTTGAAACTACAATACACACACACAAAGTACAGAGGATAATATAATAAGCACGCATGTACTCTCCATCCCAAAACGAACAAGTACTGTTCCTCTAAAAATAACAGGTTTACTAAATTCTCCCACGTAAATGGAGAAAGGGGCCTTTTAAGAAATGTTTTCGATGGTGCCACCTGGTGGATTCATTCTAAAAGTGCTATCTGTTCTCACAAATTCACTTGACAGCACAGATTCCAGGCCATAATGAGACATTTGGCCCCCTAATTTTTCCCCGTGACGGTCCATTATTTTCTCTCTGGGCATCCTCAGCCTCCTTTCCATTTCACTACCATCAACTGATCCTTGAAGTTCCCCATTTCGTTTGATAGCCTTTCGGCTGCATTAGAGCCATTTTATGGCAAGATTTATAGCAACGTCAGGAATAAAGAAAACTGTTGTAAAATAATCATGGACAACATTATAAACTGGCAATAAAATTGGCCATAATGCACAGCTGGTATTTATGTAGGCCACCTGTTCCCTTTTTAGCCACTCCTGATCAACTGCTTCCACCCCATTCACTGTACTTTGAAAGACCTTTCACTTGCCTTTCTCCTCCAAAGGTCTTCAGAACTGACAGTAATTTCCAGAATGTGCAGAGGCCTCAGAGCAAGCTAACCTTGCTTGTCCATGTAGCCATAACCATGTTTAGAGGCCCAACATGGTCCATCCTTCCTTCTGAGTCTTTGAGCTCTGCCAAAACCCAGATGTCAGAAGGAAAGTTTACCAAAACTCTCATGGCAGCTACAAGATACATTTGAATCCAAACACACATATTCATATCAAAAAAATTAAATGTTCAAGGAGCTATGCGCTGTTCACCAACTGTGGAGAAGGTACTAGAGGCATAATTTGTAGGAGCTGTGCCCAATTAATGAGCATCCATTTAGCACAAGCTGAAAATTTTACATGTATTGTCTCTAATCCTTGCCACAACTCTGCAAGGGGTTGGTTGAATCAATCACTCATCACCTCTGTGACTTCAGTAAATAATTCTATCAGCCTCACTTTGGAATTTGGCCTATCAACGATGCAGGAATGTAGTGAGAATTCAAAGGAACAGCAGTAATAGCTAAGATACACAAAATCCTTATTTTGTGCTAAGCATCCTTATGAGAACTCTCTGCATGTTAACTCATTTTATATAGTCACAACCTACCTATTAAATGAGTGCCATCAATATTCCCAGTTCACGAAAGAATGCTGAGACCCAAGAAGTTACGTAACTTGCCAAAGACCACAAGCTAGTAAGTGGCAAAGCCAGGACGTGAACCCAAAAAGTCATACTCCAGAGCACAATGTTCTTTTGACAACTAATTGTGACTATTGATTTAATGATTAATTTTTTAAAAATTGATGAGTGAAGTCAGCCTAGATGTTGGAGTAAAGTCTTCCAAAAATTCTCTTCTCCATAGAAGCAATGAGAAAATGGACAAAAATTGCCAGTATCAACTGTTTTCAGAACTCCAGAAATTAGCCAAAGGCTTGCAGAAGCCAGAAAGCGTGTATTTAAAAAACAGTTGCATCTCACCAAGAACAGTGAGCTTTGTGGTTTTTAATTTACCTTAGTCCCAACCCTCACTCTCCAGCTCCACAGTCGCCTTGAAGAATGACAACCCACATTCCCAGTGCGGCCTTGGAGCCACCAGAGGGAGCAAAATAGAGCTGGAGCTCTTTCAAAACCTCGTTCCCAAAGAATTGTCATTATCTGCCCTGTCTGGTCAGACCCGTCTGGTGGTTCCCTGGAGATTCCACTTGCAAGGCTATCTGTACTTGACCTAATTTAGAGATTTACTGATTTCAGGCATTTAAGGAAATCTTTGTCCAAGCATTAGCTGAGCACTAAGCAAACCAAGTGGAGACTTCAGTGGCCACAAGGGATAAAGAATACAGACTTTATTGACCTAGTTCAGAAAAGTTACTAAATAAACAAAAACAACTATAAAAAGCAGCAACAACAACACACTCTGGGGAGGGGGAAAATCTAATTTCCATTTATATTATTTTAAATGGCCAGTTTCCAACTGAAATTACAACGTATGTAAAGAAACAAGAAAGTATGTCTCTTTAAAAGGAAATAAAGTGATGAGTAGAAATCCTGAGGAAATACAGACATGGACTTACTAGAAAAAGGTTTTAAATCAGGCATTTTAAATATGCTCCAAAAGCTAAAGGAAATCATGTCTAAGAACTAAAAGAAAGGATGAAAACAATATCTTACCAAATAAAGACTATTTATAACAGAATAGAAATTATATATTCAAAAAATAGAATTTCTAGAGTTGAAATGCACAATAATTGAAATGAAAATTTCACTATAGGGGAACAGTATAAAATTTAAACAAGCAGAACAAAGTATTGCATATTTGAAGATAGGTCAATTGATGTTATCTAGCCTGAAGAACAGAAAGAAAGTGAAATAAAGAAAATGAGCATAGCCTCAGAGGCCTGTGGGGCATGAAGCAAACCAATATATGCAACGTATGCAACAGAAAGAGAGGAGAGAGAGAAAAGGACAGAAAGAATACTTGAAGAAATATGGCCAAAAACTTCCCAAACTGGATGGAAAACATTAATCTACACATCCAAGGAGCCCAACAAAGTCCAAGTAGGATAAATAAACTCAAAGACATATACAGCCAGACACATCATAATCAGACTGTTGAAAGACAAAGGCAAAATAAAGAATCTTAAGGGGCCAGACCTGTGGCGCAGTGGTTAAGTTCACACGTTCCGCTTTGGCAGCCCATGGTTTGTCAGTTTGGATCCCAGGTGCAGATGTACACACCGTTTGTCAAGCCATGCTGTGGCAGGTATCCCACATATAAAACAGAGGAAAATGGGCACAGATCTTAGCTCAGGGCCAGGCTTCCTCAGCAAAAAGAGGAGGATGGGCAGCAGATGTTAGTTCAGGGCTAATCTTCCTAAAAAGAAATCTTAAAAGCAAAAAAGAGAGGAGAATCATCATGCGCAGGGTCCTCAATGAGAATAACAGCTGATTTCGTATCAGAAACCATGAATACCAGAAGACATTGGATGACGGATTCAAAGTCCTGACAGAAAATTGAAAAATGTCAACAAGGAATTCTATATCCAGCAAAATGATGCTTCAGAAATGAAGAAGAAATTAGAATGTTCTTAGGCAGGCAAAACCTGAAAGAATTTATTGCTAGACCTGCCTTAAAAGGAATCCTTCACACTGAAATGAAAGGACACTAGAAAAACACTCAAATACAAATGAAGAAATAAAGAGTGCTAGGAAAGATAACTACATAGGTAAATATAAAATACAGTATAAGTGTATTTTTGTTTATAACTCTTTGTTTCTCTTATCTTATTTAAAAGAAAACTGTATAGTCATAATTATAAATCTATGTAGATTCACATACAATGTACGAAGATGTAATGTCATGGTCATAATAACACAAAGGAGGAAGGAGGGAGCACAGCTATATAGGACCAAAGTCTTGGTATACAATTGTAACTAAGTTGGTATTAATACAAACTAGAGTCTAATTAGTTAACATGTTAATTGTAACCCCCAGGGCAATCACAAAGAAAATAAATTAAAAATATGTAGTAAAAGAAACATCAAAGAAATTAAAACACTAGAAAATATCTACATAACACAAAAGAAGTCAGGAATGGGAACAAAAAAGACACAGGGTAAATAGAATAGAAATAGCAAAATGGCAGATATAAATCCTACATATCAGACATAGATGTAAAATAAACTCACTAACTAAACGGCAGAGCTTGGCAGAATGGATTTAAAACAATATATGATCTAACTCAATAACCTAAATTTCTACTTTAAGAAATCAAAAAAACAAAGAGCAAACTAAACCCAAGGCAAGCAGAGGAAAGAACTAATAAAGATCGGGGCAGAAAAAAATAGAGAATGGAAAAACAGTAAAGAAAAATTAACAAAACTAGAACTTAGTTCTTTGAAAAGATTCACAAAACTGACAATACTTTAGACTGACCAAGAAAAAAGAAAGAAAGAATCAAATTACTAAAATCAAGAAAGAGAGGATGTTACTACCAATTTCTAGAAATAAAAAGGATTATAGGGAATACTATGAACAATTGATGCCAACAAATTAGATAACGTAAATGAAATGGGCAAAAACTTCCCACAAAGAAAAGCACAGGACCAGGTGACTTCACTGGTGAATTCTACCAAATATTTAAAGAAGAATTAATATCAATCTTTCATAAACTTCCAAAAAAGAGAAGAAAAGGAAACATTTCCCAACTCATTCTATGAGGCCAGTACTACCCTGATGCCAAAACCAGACAAAGACATCACAAGAAAACTACAGACCAATATCTCTTATGAAGATGGATGCAAAAATCCTCAACAAAATACTAGCAAACCAAATCCAGCAACATATAAAAAGGATTGTACACTATGAACAAGTGGGACTTATCCCAGGAAAGCAAGGGTGGTTATGTGAAAATCAATCAATGTAATATACCACTTCAATAGAACAAAGAACAAATACATGATAATCTCAATGGATGTAGGGAGAAAATTGACAAAATACAACACCCTTCCATAGGAAAAATGTTCAATAAACTAGGAACAGAAGAGAATTTCCTCAATCTGAGAAAGTACATATATGAAAAATTCATTCTAATAATATTTTACTTAATGACAAAAGACTAAAAGTTTTCCTCCTAAGGTCAGGAACAAGGCAAAGATGTCTGCTCTCACCAATGTCTATTCAACATTGTACTAAAGATTCTAGCTAGAGCAATTTAGGAAAGAAAAAGAAATAAAAGGAATCTAGATTAGAAAGGAAGATATAAAACTAACTCTATTAAAGGATGACATGATCTTGAATATAGAAAATCCTAAGGAATCCACAAAAAACTATTAGAGCTAATAAATACATTCAGCAAGGTCGCAGAGCACAAGATAAAAATACAAAAATCAATTGTATTTCTATAACTAGCAATGAACAATCCTAAATGAAATTAAGAAAGCAATTCTCTAACAGCATCAACAAAACAAAATATTTAGAAATACCTTTAACAGGAGAAGTGCAAGACTTGTATATTGAAAACTACAAAACAACGCTGAAAGAAATGGAAGAGAATTCCTAAATAATTGGAAAGATATCCCATATTCATTGATTGGAAGACTAAATATTGTTAGGATGGTGATACTTCCCAAATTGATCTACAGATTAAATGCAATCCCTATCAAAATTCCAACTTCCTTTTTTGCATCAATTGACAAGATTATCCTAATATCCTTATGGAAATGAAAGGGACCCAGAATAGCCAAAACAAGCTTGATCAAGAAAAACTAAGTTGGAGGACTCAGATTCTTCAATTTCAAGACCTACTGCAAAGCTACAGCAGTCAAGATAGAGGAGTACTGGCATGAGGATAGACACATAGATCAATGGAGCAGAACTAAAAGTCTATAAACAAACCCACACATCTATGGTCAATTGGTTTTTGACAAGATATCTTTTGACAGAGATATCTCAATTATCCTGAGATAATTCAATGGGAAGAGAATAGTTTTTTCAACAATGCTTGGGCAAGTGGATATCCATATACAAAGAATGAATGTGGACCCCTAACTCAGACCGTATACATGAACTAACTCAAAATTGAGGATGAAAAGTCTAAATATAATAGCTAAATCTATAAAAATCTCATAAGAAAACAGGAGCAAATCTTCATGACCTTGGATTAAGGAATTGATAAATCAGACTTCATCAAAATGTAAAACTTTTTGAGTCACAGGAGATTTTCTAGCTATTGAGAAAGTGAAAAGACAACCCACAAAATGGGAGAAAATATTTGCAAATTATATGGCTGATCACAATCTCGTATCCAGGATAGATATATATATATATAATATATATAAACTCTTGTAACTCATCAATAACAATACAAATAATCCAATTTAAAATGGGCAAAAGATTTGAATAGACATTTCTCCAAGAAGATATGCAAATGATCAATAAGCCATGAAAAGATGCTCAATATCTTTGATAATTAGGGTAATACAAATCAAACGCACAAGGAGATAACAGTTCACACTTACTAAGATGTCTATTATAATTTTTTAAATAACAAAAGACAATAGCTAGAGTTGATGAGGCTATAGAGAAATTTGACCCCTCACACATTTCTGTGGGAATATAAAGTTCGGTAGCCACTTTGGAAAACACTCAGGCATTTCTCAAAATGTTAAACATAGAGCTAGCACGTGACCCAGCAATTTCACTCCTAGGTATGTAGAATGAAAACATAACTTGTGTCATGAAACATAACACAAATATAATTTGTATTATAAAAGCATAACACAAAATCTTGTATGTGAATGTTTACATCAGCATTGTTCATAATCCTCCAAAGGTGGAAAGAACCTAATATCCACCCACTGATAAATGGATATACAAAATGCAGAATATCCATATAATGGAATATTATTCAAGCATGAAAAGAAATGAAGTTCTATATACACTACAACATGGATAATCCTCGAAAACTTTATGCTTGTGGAAGAAGTCAGACACAAAAGGTCACAAGGTGTATGATTCCATTTACATGGAACGTCCAGAATAGGAAAATGCATAGAGACAGACGGTGGTTGCCATGGGCTGGAGGGAAGAGCGAGTGGGGAGTAACTGCTAATGGGTATAACGTTCCTTTTTGGGATAATGCAAATGTCCTGCAATTAGTAAAGACGGTTGCACAATCTAGTGACTATAATAAATACCGCTGACTTGTAGTTTAGGTGGTGAATTTTACCTTAACTTTTAAAATCTATTCCTAAAATCAAATAAATTTTGCACATTGGGGTCGTGATCTGCAGCTTCCAAAGTTCTTCTTCGTACCATTTCTGATCTGATCTTCGTATTCTTGTCCTACCTGCAAGGTGGGCATTATGACCTCCGTGGTCATTTGGGTCCAGATTCTTTCCTATTTTCCTCTGCCAAGCCCTAGGGCATTGCTCTCATCTGCATGGTCAAAACTCAGTCATGGTCAAGGCCTGGAGTAATACAGAACACTTCCGCTCACATTCCAGTGGACATTTATCAAATGGCATATCTGCTTTGGAAGGAAGCTCAGAAATACAGTCTAGGCATGTGCCTAGCATCAGAGAAAACAGATTTTGGTGGAAAAGCATCTCTCTTTGCCACAGATTTCCATATTGAATTTTCCAGGCAAAACACCTCAGAGGACCAGCATCTGAGTTACTAGCCATGCTGCAGGAACGCATGTGGAGATTACCATCCATCATAAGAAATCAACGCCTCTGTCTACCTTCAAGAACTCCATAATCCAGCCCCAACTCACACTGCTCTGTGTCCCTTAATCCTTGCCACATTACAGTGCTCTGGTTCCACTGGTCTCATGAGCATATGCTGATCATTCCAGCCCCCTGAGTTGTTCAGGATGTTTCTCTCTCTCCCATCCTTCCATCTAAAACCTACCCTTCCTCCAAGTCAGTTTCAAGCGTAACCTGTCCTGTAAAGCCATCCTTGACAAGTAGCCGACATGTGAGCTTGTGTTCTCTTATCACACATGCGGCTTTACTTTGCATTTTGTTGGTCACTATTTATCCAAATGAATGGATTGAAGCAACCTATGTGAAGAGTCCCCTGGTCAATTGAATTTATAGTGTATCAACTGAAGCATAATAAAATGACAGGGCTACCCCAATTATTTCATTCTGTAGTTAATACAACTATCCACAGAAGACATTCAGATAAATTGCCCCAGGAGTTCACCTGTGGGAGAGGCTTCTCCCGAAGAGATTGATGGGAAGGTTGACTAGAGAAGGAAGTCTTGGGGTCAGGTCTAGGAGGTATGTGACAGGTAAGTGATGGTATCCTTTTCACTTATTTTGGTCCCCTCTCATGAATCCTTCCCATTAGCTACCAAAGGGACCTTTCTAAAATCTGACCAGGTCACTCTGCTGCTGAAAACCCTTCGTGGCTCCATATGGCCAATAGCAGCATTTCCCATAATGTGTTACAACATCAATTGTTCCACAGACAATGAGCTCTTGGCCAGCACTGCATTAAACAACGCTCAGAGATTCAAACGGCATGTCAACACAGTAAAGGCTCCAACACTCTTCAGTAAAAGGGCCTGCCCGACTTCTTGACTCCCACTGTTCTCAAGTGCATTGGACCTCAAGATGCCTTCTTTCCTCAAATATCTTTTGTCCATGCCAAGGTGTTGGTGTGGTCCACACCAGGAATGGCTGATCTGCTGGATAATGCCCAAATGCTTTGCATGGCACCCAGCGCCCTCTAGAAGCTGGGTCTGTGTACCTGCACAGCATCATCTCCCACCCACTGGCGTCCTGCCCTGAGCTTTAGCCACACCGAAGGCACCACATGGCTTCCCGCTCCCGTAGCTGTGCACTTGCCTTTCTCTCAACAAGCCCTTTCTTCCTCCCAGATGAACCTCAGCAGGACACAATGTTACCCAGACAAAACACCCCACTCTCTGGTCACCCCCAATACTGGGTGTGGTGGGTGACTGAGTTCTAGTCAACAAGATAAAAACAGAGGTGTTCTGTGCAACTTCCAGGAAGTCTTCTCATGAGAAAGGCTCATGATGCCCTCCTTTCTCTCCTTCTAGCATCTTACTGTCTGGCCCTGGGATGTGATGGCAGGATCCCTAGGAGCCATCTTGGGCCATGAGGATGAGGTGACTTGTAGCAAAGCTGGAAGCAACCTGGGAGGCTGATGACTTCATGACCTGCCACACCTGCCCAGGAATTCATACCTCTGTACTCTTGCATCAGAGGGAAGCATTTGTTTCATGTTTAAGTCCTTTTGATTTGGGGTTTTATTCTCCTGTGTGCCACCAAGCCTAATTTAAACTGATATGTAAGCTTTGCCTCCTCCTGTAGAATCCTTTAGCATGTACGAAGCCCTATAACATCCACCGTCTTGTTTAATCCCCACAACAACCTTGAGACACATGCGTGTAAAATTCTATTCTTAAACACAGATGACAAGACCGTAAGGCCCACAGCTGGCAGGGCCAGAGGTGTTGGTGAGGACTAGGACTTCTTGCCTGGAGCCCAAGCTCGATCTCAGCATCCAAGAGCCCCAAAGAGTTGGCAAGGCTCCTCCTTGACCTGGCTGCTCCCCAGCCCCTGAGACAACTTGCTTAGGAAAGCCCCCACCTCAGCTAGCATCTGCATTCTCCAAGCAGCATCTTTGATTTCTTTAGCAGACAACTCTGTACCATATTAGATGAAGCAATCCCCACAACAACATACATACACACACACACAAACACACAGGCCTTCCCTTAGTCACCTTTTAAAGCCAAGCTTTCTGCTTTTATTCAATGTTAGAATAAGAAAGCGCCAAGTGCAGTCTTTCCTCATCTGTGTTTTACAAATCCACTGCGGCCAGTTCCATACCAGCCCCTGAGGTCTTGGAGGCTGCTGGGTTTACTGCCTGGACTGGTAAACATAATTCCCACATCAGCGCTTCAGGCTGTGTGTGGGGTGAGGCTGCCTGCTGGTGTGGGTCAAGGTCAGCCCAATGACTGTGCAGCCTGGAGAGAATGGGAAACTCCCAGCATCCTCTGTGCTGTGTCTTCCACCACACCAGGCATGGAAGTTTATTGAGTACTTTTGCTGCTGAGCTTGATGAAGCCATGAGGAGTCTGCAGATTGTTAAGTGAGACTAAATTCCAGGCAAATCCTTAAAATAAAATATTTGCACACAAAGCAGGTGGACACAATACAAGGAAGCCTGATCAGGAGCAAAAGGCAAACCAAGGAGGTCTGAGCTGTGGCATGGTAGGCCGTAGGACGCGCAGTGGTGAAAGCACCGCGGGTCATGGAGGACCGCGGTCTGAGTACAAGGGAGCCTCCTAGATGCAGCTTTAAAAGCTGGGATGAGTTAGCGGCATATGCAGAGGCCAGGAATTAATCCTCCTAATGGACTCCATATTGTTCCCTTCCTCATTAGCGATCTTTACCCAGTTTGTGGCCTCTGCATTTTAAGAAAGATGTCAAGACCTGGAGATGGTCCAGGGAAAAGCCATAAAAATGATTAAAGGGCAGGGAAATGGGGCTTAGAAAAGGTGAGTGGGGAATTAGAGACTGGAGAAGAAAGGCCATGAGTGACTCTAACCATGGCCTTTGTCTGAACAAAAGGTCAGAAGCATCCGGAGCCCAGAAAACTCACTCCACACACTGGCTGCATCCAGTGGAACCAAATGTCTAGGTATTTTGGAATAGCCTCTTTTAAAGCTTTTTTTTTCATTATCATTCAGCTGGAGTTGTGTTAAGCCTGCCTAAGCCTAAATCAAACACAGATATTCACCTCCTAAAAGTTATGTCTACCATGTGTTGGCCCCCTAGTTTTGGGTTTCATCAATTGAAATGAACACAGGGATTTGTCAAATCTAAAGTTTTAAATAAAAGAAGGTTGAGAGTCATCGGAATTCCCAGATTGGGTGGAGAACAGGTTTCAGAGGGGACAGAAGTAAAAAGTGGGGAGGGAAACATTTTGTTTGTCAACCATGGTCAATGATCTGTCTTAGGCGGGCATGACCACCACAGATGAGTAAGCCGTGGTGCCTGTCCGCAGTGCGTTTGAGGCAGCTTGGCAATGCAGTGTGAGAGGTACCAGGATGGGGCTGCGGCCCTGAGCTTTGAGCTCACCAATGAGGAGCACCTAACCCACTCTGGGCAAGGATTCCCTCCCATTTAATCTGAGAGGCATTTGCCTCCTGATCCTGAGTTCTTTGAAGTCTTTCTTGCCCAAGGTTGCATAGTCAGTGAGTAGGGGGAGAAATGCCAGCCTCAGGGCCAGGTGCCAGCTAGGATGAATTTGAGAAAGCAGTTCTAAAAACACCCCATTTTATCCATTTAAAGGCTCATCTCCTATCAGCTACCCAAAAAGAAACTAAGAGTAATCAGCCAACAGGTATTGACTGAGGACCAACCACATATGAGATTTTGCAGATGTTCACAGAGAAACGATCCTCTTGAGGAGAATCAGACATGGATAGTCACGGACATGCAACGCTCTGAGACACCACAGAGATTCAACATCGCCCACCTCCTCACCTCCACCCTGATTTGTAGGGGGCCCAGAGGGGCCAAATGACCTGGCCCATAGCAGACGATCAAGGGTAGAGCCTGAGTCCACTGTATTCTTTTGACTCCAAATCCAGGGTTCTCTGAGCAGCCAGCATGCCTGCCTACAAATGGTAGAAACCCAGTAAGGATGGCCGTCATGAGGGTCTGTGACTTCAGACAGGGAAGGGCTGCTTCTCCCTGGGGAAGGCAGGATGGCTCTGGGGAGAGTTAAAACCAGAGGCAGAGAAGAAAAATTATTGCACTGATCTGGGGAAAGCTGTGGGCAAGGAGGCAGGATAATCTCATCCGTGAAAATCTTTGCCTCCTGTGCCACATGTGTTAGAGTTAATCAGCAATGGCATCAGTATACGCCTTCCAGTAGTTAGCCATGATGAAAACCACTATGAAATTGATACAACACATACATACACATGCACACACAGCTGTAATCTCTCAGGCTTGCTGTTGCTACTAAGAGACGATAAAAACCCTATCATGAAATGTCCGCTATTAAAGGATGTTATTAATGCACTAATACAACATTGTGATTGATGCAATATTCACTTTGGAAGTAGAGTCAGGAGGTTTGGAAGCAGGAGAAAAGAAGAAAAATCTTCTCCATAAAGTAATTATCATCCATTCTTAGAGCATCCCATGAGTACCGCTGTGACAGACGCTGGTGTTTGTCTGCCTTGCTCCTTGCTAACAGAACCCTGGATTTGCATTGGAGCCATGCACTTTACTAAGGTCATGAGTCATGTTGATCCAGCCTAGGATTGCAATACCATTCCCCTTTGTCAGATCAGCAAGCTCTCAACCTCCGTTGTAGTTAGGGGTGCCCATAAGATCGAGTTCTTACCAATGAGACTTATGGAAAAATCCCCTAATTGAGAGGGCAGCTCCAGGGGCACCACACAAGACTTGCCCACTGGATGGATTTCCCTCCCCACTGTCTTACAGGGTCAGGCCTGAGTGGGGTATAGTCCAGAAGTAGTCCATTTTCACCTTGCCATCACATAGCAAACCAACCCATCTGAGAACTGAGCTCAGCATTCTTCCTTTTCTGGTGGCCACTCCTGAGAAACCCCCACACAGCCATAGTTGTGAGCTGATGGAGATGCAGCAGTGTGACAATGGTGGCTGATGTGGGAAACTGGGCCACCTAGTGGTGCAGCTTCCTTGTGCCCTCTGGACTTTCTTGTGATTCATCCCAGATGTACCACTTCCACCTTACGACTCAGTGAGTCAGACAGAACCCAGCTTGATGTGGGATGTTCTGGCCACATGGTGACTTGATGTCCAATAGTAGCTGCTCCATCTCTACTAGGGCCACTTGCATGTCAGGAATGTGTTTCAAATGGTCGATGATTCTTGATGCAGATGCCATGGCCTTACTCTAGAATCCTAGGTGTCTACATTATGGTTCCCGCACTGGGGCTGCATAAACTCTACATGGTAGCTCATCCCCCTACAGTTAGCATAGGGGCTGTGCAGTGGCTTGAACCACAGCTTCAACCTGCCCTTTCTTGCTCGGGGCTCCACTCAAAGGTGACAGCCTTCTAAGTCACCCAGCAATGGATTAGAGTAGTATTTCCAAGAGCAAGGTATGCTGTATCCAGAACGAAAAATGGTCTACCAGACATTGTGCTCCTTTCTTGGTGGTGGAAAGTGCAAGATGCAATGATTTGTTCTCTACCTTGGAGGAGCTGTCACAGTAGGCCTAAGACCAACAGACCTCTGCAAACTTTACAGATTCAGCAGGCTCTTGAATTTGTGTGGATTTGCTCCTCCTCTCTGGAGGTCATGTGTCTTATCAAGGCCTCCAGTATACACTCCTGCTCACTGGGTCCAACTAGCATGGTCATTGATGTTGTGGACCAAAGTGATGCTCTGTGGTAGGTGCAAATGGTTCAGGTCCTTCCTTAATATATTATGACATAGAGTGGGGGCATTAACATAGCTCTCAGGAAGGACTGTTGTTCTGGGCTGCTTCTGATGCTCCTTCCTGATAGGCATGGAAAAGAATCCATTCACCAGATCAATAGCTTTATACCATGTACTTGAGACCATGTTCATCTGCTTTGGCAAAGATACCATATCTGGTACAGCAGCTGCAATCAGGGCTATTATTTTATTGAGTCTGTGGGAATCCACAGGATTATAAGGGCCAGAGTGGTGAATTACATGAGTATGTGGTAGGAGACCACCACCCCTGCGTAGCTCTAATTTCTGCCACTCCCCCTGAAGTGTGAGTGTTGTCTTTGATTTACTATGTTGACTGGAGGATAGGCTTCCACTTGTTCCCACGTGATAGCTCTTACTCCACAGAGCAAGGAACCACTGTGGGGGTTCCTCCTGCTACCAAGTGTGTCCATTTCAATTATATTTTCAGAGACTGGGACAATAACCACCTGGTGGGTCCAGGGGAGCAGTGGACCCACTGTGAGCCAGATATGGTGCAAAGTACCTTTATTACCTGGCCCCCAGGTACCTCCACTTGAGCATGAAGTCAAGATGACACTTCAGGATCCCAGTATCAATTAGACCCTGTGTAACGGTCCCTGGAATGTCTGGGTATTTCCCTTTTGTCCATGTCTAGTTCCTGAGTAAATGGCTGTAGATCCCTTTGGAGTGTCTAG